>NW_027069693.1:223922-348414 GCF_002906115.3 Quercus suber | reverse complement strand
TTTTTTTTCTTTTTTTTTTCTTTTTTTTCATTTTTGGGGGTAATCTTTTGTAATCTTCTTTTTTTTTTTTTTGATGTGGAATCTTTTGTAATCTTTAGTTAGTTGTTTAATATGTTGCAACACATATCATTAATTATACCTAGTGAATCAGTGATGCCTCTGCCTTTACAGTTAGGAGGAGAGCTTGAAAAAAAAAAAAAAAGGCATTCGAGAGTGTTAATGCACTAATGCTACCTACATTGTGAATCCTACTACTATTATTATTATTTTTATCATCATCAATTTTTTTTTATAAGTAAAAAAGAGGATCTTTGTTGTGAATCCTACTACCATTATTTGATTGAATATTATTTTTCAAATAATCTAATAGTATAAGAATGAAAATTTCAAACATAATTATCTTAATAAAAAAGAGTAGACTTACTAGACTATAGTATACTACTAAATTATAGTAATCATAATATATATATATACACACACACTATTAATAATAGGATTCTCCATTTGGGTTTTAACTTTTTGCGTACTAAAATACCTTCACACAAATTCTTAAACTCTCTAAAATACCCCATATTTTTTAGTTAAATAATTTTTAAATTAAAAAATAAAAATCGATTAAAAGAGTAATTTACTGTTCCTAAATTTTAGGTTTTTCCTTTATCTTTTTCATTCGGCCTAAAACTTAAGACATTACTTTCATCTCATTTTTAAACATTATTCCACATTAACTTACCTCTTTCTTTAAAAAATAAAAATACAAACGGTTATTTATATATCACTTTTAAACATTATAACACTGAATAAAAAAAAAAAACAAATAAAAAAAATGCATTATTGCACGCGCAAAGCGCATTTGATAAGTCAAGTACTATTAATAACAAGATTTTCTGTTTGGATTTTATCATTTTGTATACCAAAACATCCCCATACAAATTCTTAAACTCTCTAAAATACTCATATCTTTTAGTTGAATAATTTAAAATTTAAAAACACAAATTGGTTAAAAGAGTTATTTACTATTTTAAAAAAAGTTTCTAAGTTTTAGGCAAAGATACTAAAAATTAGTATACCATCTTTTTTTTTTTTTTTTTTTAATTTTTTTTTTAATTTTTTTTTAAGAAAGAGTTAAGTAAAATTTATTAGAACCTTATCCATATCTCACTTTTAAACATTATTTCACTAAACCCTAAATAAATAAATAAATAAAATAGCTGTATTGTACGTGCAAAACACATATGATGAGTCTAATATATATATATATATATATATAAGAGGATTTTCCTCTTTGAAGTTTGAACTAGACTTTTGCGTGATTCAAAAATACCCTCATTAGTGAATAGTAACTTCATTTAGAAATATGATCATAAATGTCAAATAACAAATTTTATTTTAAATTCAAAAAGAAAACTCCTAAAATTTAGGATATTTTTCATTTCAAGTTTAAAAAAGAAATTATAGTTACCGTTAATCTTTAATAGTTGATACTTTTTATTTGTTTGAAAAAAAATTTATGAATTATAATAGATGCAAATTATTAATATTTACTCAAAAAAATAGAAGAGCTTCTGAGTACACACAACGTGCATGCTTAGAAGCTGTATATATATAAAAGTATGAGAATGAATTTTTACAACGTACGTGCTTAGAAGTTGTATATATATAAAAGTATGAGAATGAATTTTTGCAATGTGCATGCTTAGAAGCTGTATATATATAAAAGTATGAGAAGGATTTTTTTTTTTTTTATTATTGATGAAAGAGAAGGAAAATTTTAAATAGGATTACCTTAATAAAAAAAAAGTAGATCATACCACTAAATTATACAAATCTTAATATATATATATATATATATATAACAGCATTGGCAGGTAAAATAAAATAAAAGGATCGTGAAGAGGGTGAAAATTAGAGGTGACAGATCTATTAGAGGGACTTGACGGTGCTGGACAGATTTGCTCATATTGAACGATACTATGTGAACGGACATAGGGTGGATGGATCAAAGGGCCATGTGGCACTTGACTGGTCATTATGTGGTCTCCAAGAAACCTAAAGAAAACAACTTGCATCTCACGATAAACCCTAGTCTATAGAGTCCCAATATGCGTGCTTAATGAACATCAAGCAGCGGGAGGACGAGACGCTGAGATCTTCGTAACCACATTCACGAATGGATTACAGAAGGGTAAGTTCCTGTTTTCATTATACAAGAACAACCCAAAAACTATGTCAGATGTGCTATACATGGCAACAAGTATATGAACGCAGAAGATGCATTGCTAGCCCAAGAAGAGCAACCCAAGAAGAGAGAGAGATAGGAAGACATACGGCAAGACAGGGGACTGAAGAGGGTAAGGACCAGAGAACAACGAGAGGATAGGCGCTCGAAACCTCACACGGGGAAATTCATGAGTTTTCCCGCTGACTGCCCCGATCGACCAATTCTTGATGCAGATCAAAGATGAAGGAGTCTTGACTTTTCCCGGCAAGCTGAAGGGAGATCCTAATAAAAGATCTAGGGACAAGTATTGCCGGTTCCACCTAAAGTAATAAATAGAAGCCCTTATTCGATAAGGAAGCTGTAGAGGTTCGTTAGCAAGGAGAGGATGAATCAACCACAAGAGTAGGCTCCCCGATGGGAGAATGAGCGCCCCACGCCATCTGTAGGGGACATAAGAATGATTGTAGGGGGCACGACGGCCACTAGGTCATCCAAAAAGGCCAGGAAAACTTACCTAAGGATGATTCAAAACGTCTAACTGACGGGCTCCATACCAAAGATGACACGGATGGACAATCCCGTCATCGGGTTCTCAGAAGAAGATGCTCGGCATCTTCACCACCTACATGATGATGCACTCGTAGTCAGCATACAAGTAAGAGATTACAATAGGCACCGAATTTTGGTCAACAATGGCAGCTCAGCTAACATCCTTTACTACTCGGCATTCCAACAAATAAGGATTGATAGAGAACGATTGATTCCAACTAACGCTCCGCTCATTGGATTTGGAGGAACACGGGTCTTCCCACTTAGTACAGTCACATTTTTGTGATGGTAGGCAACTACCCCTAACAGATCACTAAAGGACCTTTTTTATAGTTAAAAGACTTTGTTTTTTTTTTTTTTTTTTTTTTTTGTCGTTATTAATCAGTAATCACCACGTGTAGCTATCTTCATCGTCAACGTCGGTAAGGGTCCATCACACTGTCAAAGTTATTAATTATTATCCCGTTTGTCGCTTTCTGCGATTTAATAATTAAAAATCCCCAATCTTTTATATTAAATTACACCAACGCTACAACCCACAATATTTTATATTAGCATTTCTTTTTAATCAAAACAATTTCTTTCACTATTAATAAATTGGACTGCTGTTGAAGTGAACAGATATAACTCTATTCTTTGTAATGCTAGTTCAGTGATTCGAACCACATTTTTTCCCTCCCGCCCTCATCTACTACATACTTGTATAAAAAAAGAAAAAAAAGAAAAAAAAGAATAAAATGAGTATTTTTTTTTTTTTTAATGAGAAGTAAAAGCAGCAACAAGTCTTGATTGTAGTCGAGATTAAATCATACGTGTAAAATATATACATGTATGATTTAATTTCTACAATTGTCATGAAGGTATGCCAACCCTTTATTTCCAAACAATGCCATCGAGAGGAATGAGCTGTGTGAACTCCAACAATCATTTCTCAATATCTTGTTTTTACTTCCCACTTGATGCCGGAAATGCAAATGTGCAAATCTCCACCATTATTAGATGAAAGTTGTTGTAGACTACTTGCAGTA
Organism: Quercus suber; assembly: GCF_002906115.3. Classification (NCBI taxonomy): domain Eukaryota; kingdom Viridiplantae; phylum Streptophyta; class Magnoliopsida; order Fagales; family Fagaceae; genus Quercus; species Quercus suber. The sequence goes on along the minus strand of NW_027069693.1, from coordinate 344,616 downwards.
TCATTAGTGCTCCTTGGTAAATTACACATCCATCATATATATATATATATATATAAGCTTTCTACTCTTTGTCAATTAGACACCCCCAAAATCTCAATGACCAATAACAATGTGGTGAATGAAATTTGAAATTATCGAATATTCAACACATTATTCAAGTCTATTAAAATCTAGTGTTCATAAAGTAGCTTCTCGTCTCTTATTGGTTTTTGTTAGAATTAAAATAACCTTAAGTTATTATTATTATTATTATGGAAATAACCTTAATTTTTATTTATTTATTTATTATGGAAATAACCTTAAGTCTTGATAGTGCCATATCCTATTGTATGGTCATTATTTCTGTTTTGACGAAGCCTTCCATATTTAAATACTATGACACATTTTGAATCCTGATAATAACAATGTTGAGTGTAGATTGGCGCTTGCACGGGACCTAGGCCTCGTAAACATTATTCTAGAAGGAGACTCACAAGTAATTATGCATGCTTTAACAAACTCTAAGCCAGCTCCTTTACCTACTCAATGGGTGACTCATCTAATGGCTGCATGTACGGCTGAAGGATACTCACCCTATCAAGAATCATGACTCACTAGCTGAAGTAAAAGCAGCTTATGTCAAAAGGTTCAGGTTTTTGGGTTCACACCTTGTTTAATGAAAATTCCAAAAAACCTTTCTATGAAAAAATAATAATACATAATAAATAGTAAATAACAATGTTGTTAGTTTGCCTACTTAAAATTGCAAGCTTTCCTTTTTGGGGTGTACCATTCCTCTACGACAATATATACCATAATCTTAATTCTATCGTAAATTTTGTTAGTGAACTAAAAAGTTTTTATTTTATTTTATACATATAATAATTATTATGTTAACTGAAAAATTAGTTGTCTATGTCTCAAATCAAATCCCAAAAAGTAGAGCTAAGGATAGGGCTGTCTCGTAGTTTCTTGGAAATGCAAGGTCACATTTATTTCCTCTTTCAAATTAGTTATTAATTTAACAACACACCTGACACCACCTTAACATCAACCTAAACTTCTTTGCTCCCTCAGCACCACTCACCGAGCGAGCGAGCGAGAGAGAGAGAGAGAGAGACTATAACTTATATTTTTTTTCTTTCTACAAATTAACATGTGCCCAACGAAGCAAAAGCATCGTACCAGCTCCGGAGCCCGAACCTCCCGACCCAACGATTCCATCTCCACCACCACTACGACAATGGTGGAGTGGATATCCGAAGCGATCAACGGTGGATCCCTCCGCCACGTGGACCTCCACACAGGAACAAACGGCTGGGCTTCACCGCCAGGCGACCTCTTCTCTCTCCGCTCCAAAAACTACCTCACCAAACGAACAAAATCCCCTTCCGGCGACTACCTACTCGCGCCGGCCGGAATGGATTTTTTTTTTTTTTTTTTAAAGTAAAAGCAGCTTTGATTAGACTAAAATGTAACGCCTTCTTTTTTTTTTTCTTTCTTTTTTAATGAGAAGTAAAAGCAACAATCGGTCTTGATTGTAATCGAGATTAAATTATACGTGTAAAATATATACATGTCTGATTTAATCTTTACAATTATCATGAAAGTATGCCAACCCTTTATTTCCAAACAATGCCATTGAGAGGAATGAGCTGTGTGAACTCCAACAATCATTTCTCAATATCTTGTTTTTACTTCCCACTTGATGCCGGAAATGCAAATGTGCAAATCTCCACCATTATTAGATGAAAGTTGTTGTAGACTACTTGCAGTATCATTCGTGCTCCTTGGTAAATTACACATCCATTATATATATATATATATGTATGTATGTATATATAACCTTTCTACTCTTTGTCAATTAGGCACCCCCAAAATCCCAATGACCAATAATAATGTGGTGAATAAAATTTGAAATTATCAAATATTCAACACATTATTCAAGTCTATTGAAATCTAGTGTCCATAAAGTAGCTTATCGTCTCTTATTGGTTTTTGTTAGAATTAAAATAACCTTAAGTTATTATTATTATTATGGAAATAACCTTAATTTTTATTTATTTATTTATTATGGAAATAACCTTAAGTCTTGATAGTGCCATATCCTATTATATGGTCATTATTTCTGTTTTGACGAAGCCTTCCATATTTAAATACTATGACACATTTTGAATCCTGATAATAACAATGTTGAGTGTAGATTGGCGCTTGCACGGGACCTAGGCCTCATAAACATTATTCTAGAAGGAGACTCACAAGTAATTATGCATGCTTTAACAAACTCTAAGCCAGCTCCTTTACTTCCAAAAAACCTTTCTATGAAAAAATAATAATACATAATAAATAGTAAATAACAATGTTGTTAGTTTGCCTACTTAAAATTGCAAGCTTTCCTTTTTTGGGTTTACCATTCCTCTATGACAATATATACTATAATCTTAATTCTATCGTAAATTTTGTTAGTAAACTAAAAAGTTTTTTTTTATTTTATACATATAATAATTATTATGTTAATTGAAAAATTAGCTGTCTATGTCTCAAATCAAATCCCAAAAAGTAGAGCTAAGGATAGGGCTGTCTCGTAGTTTCTTGGAAATGCAAGGCCACATTTATTTCCTCTTTCAAATTAGTTATTAATTTAACAACACACCTGACACCACCTTAACATCATCCTAAACTTCTTTGCTCCCTCAGCACCACTCACCGAGCGAGCGAGCGAGAGAGAGAGAGAGAGAGAGAGACTATAAGTTATATTTTTTTTCTTTCTACAAATTAACATGTGCCCAACGAAGCAAAAGCATCGTACCAGCTCCGGAGCCCGAACCTCCCGACCCAACGATTCCATCTCCACCACCACTACGACAATGGTGGAGTGGATATCCGAAGCTATCAACGGTGGATCCCTCCGCCACGTGGACCTCCACACAGGAACAAACGGCTGGGCTTCACCGCCAGGCGACCTCTTCTCTCTCCGCTCCAAAAACTACCTCACCAAACGAACAAAATCCCCTTCCGGCGACTACCTACTCGCGCCGGCCGGAATGGACTGGCTCAAATCGAGTACAAAGCTCGACAACGTACTCGCCCGCCCGGACAACCGTGTAGCTAACGCGCTTCGCAAGGCTCAGTCCCAAGGCAAATCGTTGAAATCGTTCATACTCGCCGTGAATCTCCAAATTCCAGGAAAGGACCACCACAACGCTGTCTTCTACTTCGCCACAGAGGAGCCTATACCCTTCGGCTCGCTCCTCCACCGGTTCGTCCACGGCGACGATGCGTTCCGAAACCAGCGGTTCAAGATCGTGAACCGGATCGTAAAAGGTCCGTGGATCGTTAAAAAAACGGTTGGAAACTACAGCGCGTGCTTGTTAGGGAAGGCGCTGACGTGTAACTACGCTTGCCCCTCCACCACAAACCCCATGTCGATCGTTACGCTCGTCACGTACCCCAATGCGAGGTGAAGAATGGCGTTAGCTATGGCGGAGCTTCCGATATCGACGTCGATCTCTAAGTAATTGGCTCCTCTGTGGTAGTTACACGTCAGCGCCTTCCCTAACAAGCACGCGCTGTAGTTTCCAACCGTTTTTTTAACGATCCACGGACCTTTTACGATCCGGTTCACGATCTTGAACCGCTGGTTTCGGAACGCATCGTCGCCGTGGACGAACCGGTGGAGGAGCGAGCCGAAGGGTATAGGCTCCTCTGTGGCGAAGTAGAAGACAGCGTTGTGGTGGTCCTTTCCTGGAATTTGGAGATTCACNCTAATTGTTGGATGACATTTTTTTATTTATGTTTTTACATTTGTGTAAACTTTACTAATAAATAAACTTATTTTTTATATATAATTTTAAACCGTATAACCTCACCTTTAAACATTTGACTAACGATTAAATTTTTTATCTTTTTGAAATAATTACTTTTGCAAATATAAAAAATATAATAATAATGATATGTAATTTAATAATTAGATTTTATAAATTCACATTTAATAAAGAAGTAAACGAGGAGCTTGAACATCATTTTACTTTGGTCTATTCTTGTTTACATGGATTTCATCATTTTTAATAGAACATGATGTGAAGTTGGTCCGTGTGTCTCTAATTTTTTTTTTTTTTTTTTTTTTTGTTAATAGGGTGTGCCTCTAATTTTGTTGTATTAGAAAATGAGGGTTATGATTTTTATTAAGATAGTTTTAATTTATGACGTTCACTTCTGATAATACCTTTTTATCATCAAACTAAGACACCAATTAGTTTTTTATGTAGGCGAAGATTGAACTCTAAATCTTTTATACAATTATCAAAGATTTACTAATTAAGCTAACTAGAACCATCTGAGATATAATTATGATTGTTGAGAATAGTGGAAATACATGATAATTTAGCTAAAAAGAACTAGTGATTGTGTGTGGGGGTCGGTTGTTGGGTTTGGTTGGTTATTTCATTTTTGTTTAGCAATGCACTTTTGGCTCTTTTTTTAGCTGTCTTTTTTCTTTTAATGGAAGAATTGATTAATAAAGTAGTAGCATATATTTTTGTTGGGCGGCGGTTGGTGGGACGGGGACTGTGAAGATTTGGGTGGTGGGTTCGCTTTTAATGTGATGGGGATGGAAGCGCATCATTTTGCCTAAGCAACGCCATAGCATTCCTTGTACGACAATCCCCTTTTGTTTCACGGGATTTCTTAGCTTTGGACATCATAATGTCCTCCTTTTATTATTTTACAACGTGCACTTTATCCCTCCATTAATATCATCCGTCAAATATATTAATAGAATCAACGCATTTCTCACTTGTATATATCGGCCAAAATTGAAGTATAATATTTTGGTGTTGTTCTTTAAGATTCTCTTAAAATTTAGTTATATAGCTGTACTTAACTAAAAATACATTTTTATCTTGTGAGAAAAAAATCACGTGACTGAATTTTAAAAGGAGAATCTAATGAACAGAACCTAAATACTATGAAGAAATAAAAATATTAAAAAAAAAATTGTCCGCTCGCTCGATGTTGTGCAAAAAATGTTGAGTTGGTAGCATTCACCAAATGCCTCTTCAAAAAGAAAGCATTCACCAAATGCACCCATTTGCCATTCAGCTAGGCAACTTGTGTGATGTGTCCCATCACTTTGTTAGTATTTCTATTTCATTAAAATAACAGGGGCATACGCATGCGCATACATGTGCCTTTTGATCCTGTTTCATTCCTTTTGGATGCCTCAGGAATGGACATAAATGCAAGTTAGCGTCATTGTCTTCTGTAACCCAGGCATCTACTTTACTTGGTGCTTGGAAAAGCTATTGGCCCATATAAGTTCAATGATGCTAATTTAGTTATGGAAGTTGGCCTGAAGATCAGCATCCTTGACAGTGATGCACATATTGAGTTATACTCTCAGTAAATTTACTGGCCAACACCGTCACTGTGCAACGTTCGCCATATACTCTGAAAGATGTCAAAGAAATTTACATAGGTTTTCAGAAGAGTGGAGTATCATTAATGTGTGGGCAAAGCTTGCAACAAAGTTACCAATGAATTATCTCGTGCTTCTCCAGCCCGCCTACAAGCACAGGTTTGGTTGAAGCAAACCCCACCCTGTATTGCCTAATTTTATCAATGATAATGTACAAGTTTGATGGGCAAGTTTGGCAATTAATAAAATCTACCGCTTTACCTTTAAAGGAGAAAGAAAGAAAAGTAGCGAAAGCTGTTTTGATTCGGTTAGGAGAATAAAATATTTTAGTATTATTTGATACTATTTTATTGTTTCGGAGTTAGTGAGTTACCTATATATGTGGGATTTTTTTATAAAATAACTATAAAATTCAAACAATATTATTAATTAGGCAACGTTTTAAACATATTGCATTTCTAACAATTCGACTTCAGAGGAGTCGATTTTACTGTTCATATTGCTAATTTTTGTGCCACGTGGATAAAGAAATCGATTTCATTATACTCATTTTTTATACATAGAAATCGACTTCTGTGGAGTCGTCTTCAATGCAAAGAAAACGACTCCACTGGAGTCGTTTTCTTTGCATTGAAGACGACTCCACTGAANATTATTTGACCCAACTTGATCCTACTATAAGTGTATTTTATTATCTTTATTCTTTTTTTTTTTTTTGATATTTTAAAAAAGAGTTTTGATGAATTTGGAAAATAATTTAAGGCATATTTTGGGAATTGTAATAGTTAATTTTTTTTTTTTTTGAGGGAGGAATTGTAATAGTCAATTATTTAAAAAAAAAAAAAAAAAAATTAAATAGACCATCTAAGCCCATCACCAATACGTTTGGGATGTTTCGTTCATTATTGATTTATGTCTGAAATGGTTTCAAATCTAATCCAACAATGACAACTTTGGAGTCGATTTTGCTATTACCCAATTGGGCAAGAGCCAAGAAAATGGCCCAATTTTGACACCTATGGCTTTTGTTTCAGGGGCACTCATTGGTTCCTGTGAAGCTTTACTTTCTCAAATATCACTTATTTCGAAAATATAAATACTGTAGCCACTTGTTATCTAGTTGCATTAGTCTGAAGACCCATACGTGTTGGTCGAAATTATTGGATTTAACTTTTTGACTAAAATTTTTTATAATTTTATTTTTAATATAACTATTGAGATAATATGTTGTTATTTGTTATAATAAAAATGGTGTCAATAGTGTATCCATGTAAAAATAAATTATTTGGATTATATATATAAATTAGTGGTAATCCCAAAATGATATGCCGAAATTGGTCGGTATCAAAATATTTTCTTCTAATGGACAAACCGAAATGGGCCCAAAACTGTATTCATAACACTGCTAATTATAACTTACCACCTCAATAAATTACAAAAAAAAAAAAAAAGTATGTGATTTTTTTTTGGGTGCCTCTACTCTCTAGTAGACCAGTACTGCTCAACTATATGTCCAACCCAATCAGCCAACAAAATAAATAAATATCCGGCTCTAAAAAAAAGGCAGTTTACTGAATAAATGGGACAAATTTATAGTGCATTTTGGAGCCCTGAATGGATGAGAAGGGCATAGTCAAATGTGTTGGGCCCTAAGACTTGCGTTTTAGAGAGAGAGAGAGAGAGAACCATAATGTGGGTAGATAAATTGCTTTTTATTGAAATGATGGTCTACTTTGATCCATTTCAGCTCTTCTTGCTTGAATTTTTACTCAGGAGGGAGTTAACACTTGTTAATCACAACTTACGGTTTTGTTGTACTATAAAGTTCTCATGCGTATCAAACATTAAATCCAAATGCGGTTCAATTATAATGGCAGGAAAAGATTCAAAGAGAGAACCTTCACGATGCAGATGAACTGAATCTATTTGGTTTACTTTATTTTTTCCCCTCCTGAATAAAGTATATTTGGTTTTCTTTATTAGATTTGAATCGGCCTTATAAGAAACACATTAGCTAACCTCATAGAGATTAAAAAATCTACACTTCCTGCGTGATTCCCAAGTACATAACTGGCTGATTAATAAGTTTCACATATGGTGTGAATTTCAGTTAGTTTAACTAATAAAGTCCTTTGTTGTTAAATAAAAAAACTAGGGGTCCGAACTCCACCTACACCGAAAACCAATTGATATTTTGGCCTAATGATAAAGAACACTCATCATGGAGTAGACGACTTTTCTAAAATATATATATATATATATATAGATGTAAATATTTAATCTTATCTACTAAAAAAAAGTTTCACACTACGGTCCCTTCTCATTGTTGTCCACCACAACAAAATTTGAGATGATTCAAATTTCATTTTCATACTACAAATGCCAGAATCACCAAACCTTCTCATCATGACCTTAGGATTATCTTATCCCTATAATGTATGTGATTCATGTGAAGCAAATTGACTCTGAGGCGCCACATTACTATAATAATCTCTCAAACTTCATTGCCTACCCAGCTACCTTTGAGGGCCTTCCATTAATCTAACACATTGGTGCTCTATCTCTCTCAAGCAGGAGCAGCTCAACCATCAGGCCAATCAGGCAATGGCCCAAGGCCTCTCACTTAATATATATATATATATATATATATAGTCTTTTGGCTAAATATTGCAAAAAAAGGAGTTTATTGGTGTTATAGGTACTGTTTAAAGTTATTTAGTAAAATGAGGAAAGAGACTGAATTTCAGTAACACCGTTGCCGAAATTGTAAGAAAAAGTATGAGAGAGAAGAAAGATAAGTGATGTGATGGGAAGGGAGAAAAAATTGAATTTCGGTAATGAGATTACCGAAATTCTTGTCCTACCCGAGAAGTGCAAGCTCTTGCCCATGAAGTGCCCAAAATGCATGCTAGGGGGAGTGCCCGAAAGGAAAACCAATTGTGGCAGCCAAGTTGCCAAAATTGTAAGGAATGGAGGAGAGAGAAAATATGAATTGTGGCAATCAAGTTGCCGAAAATGGGAGGAAAAAAAAATTTTGTGGCAACCAAGTTGCTGAAATCTTGGGGAGGAATTTTAAAAAAAAAATTGTGGTTGATTTGTGGCAATGGCACTGATGAAATAGAAGGGAAAAAAAAAATTGTGGCAATTAATTTGTGGCAATGGCATTGCCAAAATAAGAGGAATTTTTTTTTTTTTTGGTGGCAATAGATTTGTGGCAATGACATTGCCGAAATAGAGGGGAAAAAAAATTGTGAAAATGGCATTGTTGAAATAGAAGAAAAAAAAATTGTGGGAATGAATTTGTGGCAATGGCATTGTCGAAATAGAAGGGAAAAAAATTGTTGCAATTGTTGCAATAGAGAGAGTTGTCTGAATAAAAAAAAATATAGTACACATATTCTTATTCTTCAGTAGTTTTTTTTTTTTTTTACCGAAGTAGTTTGATTTGTGTGCATGTCATGTTCTTTCATTTCGTATTATAAAATTACCCTATGAAACAAATAATGATAGATTCAATTTCACTAAGTACATTGATGCTTATTCTAAAAAAAAGTACATAGATTCTTATTCAGATTCCTGTCCATGCATGAAAGAAAGTTATGAAAGAAAAAAAAAATGATTGATGTGCACACTATAAACAAAAAAAGAAAAAAAAGAAACTGATATTCTTTGTTGAGATTCTTTGCAATGAATATATATTTATAGTTAAGTAATTTGTTTGTATCAGAGTCTTTCATCTTGTTGTGTGGTAATTGATTTGTGGCAATGGCATTGAAGACATAGAAGGGAAAAAAAATTGCTGCAATTGATTTGTCGAAAATTGGAGAGAGAGAGAGAGAGAGAGAGAGAGAGAGAGAGAGAGAGAGAGAGAGAGAGAGAGAGAGTAATAAAGTCCTTTGTTGTTAAATAAAAAAACTAGGGGTCCGAACTCCACCTACACCAAAAACCAATTGATATTTTGGCCTAATGATAAAGAACACTCATCATGGAGTAGACGACTTTTCTCAAAAAAATAGCAGACGACATATGTAAATATTTAATCTTATCTACTAAAAAAAAGTTTCACACTACGGTCCCTTCTCATTGTTGTCCACCACAACAAAATTTGAGATGATTCAAATTTCATTTTCATACTACAAATGCCAGAATCACCAAACCTTCTCATCATGACCTTAGGACTATCTTATCCCTATAATGTATGTGATTCATGTGAAGCAAACTGACTTTGAGGCGCCGCATTACTATAATAATCTCTCAAACTTCATTGCCTACCCAGCTACCTTTGAGGGCCTTCCATTAATCTAACACATTGGTGCTCTATCTCTCTCAAGCAGGAGCAGCCCAACCATCAGGCCAATCAGGCAATGGCCCAAGGCCTCTCACTTACTATATATATATATATATATATAGTCTTTTGGCTAAATATTGCAAAAAAGGGAGTTTATTGGTGTTATATGTATTATTCAAAGTTATTTAGTAAAATGAGGAAAGAGACTAAACTTTAGTAACACCGTTGTCGAAATTGTAAGAAAAAGTATGAGAGAGAAGAAAAGATAAGTGATATGATGAGAAGGGAGAAAACATTGAATTTCGGTAATGAGATTACCGAAATTCTTGTCCTGCCTGTGAAGTGCAAGCTCTTGCCCATGAAGTGCCCAAAATGCATGCTAGGTGGAGTGCCCAAAAGGAAAACCAATTGTGGCAGCCAAGTTGCCGAAATTGTAGAGAATGGAAGAGAGAGAAAATATGAATTGTGGCAATCAAGTTGCCGAAAATGGGAGGAAAAAAAAAAATTTGTGGCAACCAAGTTGCCGAAATCTTGGGAAGGAATTTAAAAAAAAAAAATTTGTGGTTGATTTGTGGCAATGGCACTGATGAAATAGAAGGAAAAAAAAAATTGTGGCAATTGATTTGTGGCAATGGCATTGTTGAAATAGAAGAAAAAAAAAATTGTGAGAATGAATTTGTGGCAATGGCATTGTCGAAATAGAAGGGAAAAAATTGTTGCAATTGTTGCAATAGAGAGAGTTGTCTAAATAAAAAAAAATATATAGTACACATATTCTTATTCTTCAGTAATTTTTTTTTTTTTTTTTTATACTGAAGTAGTTTGATTTGTGTGCATGTCATGTTCTTTCATTTCGTATTATAAAAGTACCCTATGAAACAAATAATGATAGATTCAATTTCACTAAGTACATTGATTCTTATTCTTAAAAAAAGTACATAGATTCTTATTCAGATTCCTGTCCATGCATGAAAGAAAGTTATGAAAGAAAAAAAAAATGATTGATGTGCACACTATAAATAAAAAAAAGAAAAAAAAAAAAAGAAACTGAGATTCTTTGCGGATATTCTTTGCAATGAATATATATTTATAGTTAAGTAATTTGTTTGTATCAGAGTTTTTCATCTTATTGTGTGGCAATTGATTTGTGGTAATGACATTGTCGACATAGAAGGGAAAAAAAATTGCTGCAATTGATTTGTTGAAAATTGGAGAGAGAGAGAGAGAGAGAGAGAGAGAGAGAGAGAGAGAGAGAGAGAGAGAGAGAGAGAGAGATGTTTGAATAAAAATAAAAAAATTATTTTGAATTCTTATTTTAAAAAGTACACATATTCTTATTCTTATTCTTTAGTAGTTTTTTTTTTACCAAAGCCGTTTTTTTTATGTGTATGTCATGCTCTTTCATTTCGTATTATAAAAATACCCTATGAAACAAATAATAATAGATTCAAGTACATTGATTCTTATTCTTAAAAAAAAAAGTACATAGATTCTTATTCAGATTCAGGACAAAATGGGCTTTTGCTCTTTTCGGGCAAATTAAATAACCTTACGCCCCCCTTCCTAAACTAATTAGAGAAATATCCATCTTTTGAAACTCGACTTACTTAAAATCGAATTAAACTCTATAGTGACGTTTTTAAGGACCTATAATGACGTTTTTAATGACATATAGTGGCGTTTTTTTAACTCAACTTCCATGAAATCAAGTTATATGTAAAAAAATTGCCTATAACTTGATGTCATTGAAGTCGTGTTAAAAAACGTCACTATAGTTTTTTAAACGTCACTATAAGCTCTTTAAAACGCCACTATAGGACTTCAGATTTTTTTTTTTTTTTTTAAACTTGATTTATCATAAACCAAGTTTTAAAAGATGGATATTTCCCTAATTAGTTTGGAAAAAGGGGTATAAAACTATTTAATTTGCCCGAAAAGGGCAAAAGCCCATTTTGTCCTTTAGATTCATGTCCACGTATGAAAGAAAGTTATGGAAGAAAAAAAAATGATTGATGTGCAAATAAAAAAGAAAACAAAGAAACTGAGATTTTTCATTTCTGCAAAGATTCTTTGCAGTGAATATATGTTTATAATTAAGTAATTTGTTTGCATCAGAGTGTGCCATCTTAGTTTGTGTTGTATTGTATTTGGTCAATTGGCGTATCTAGTTATATAGTTTAAAATCTAAAAATTTAACTTAATTGAAACTTGCATCCTATTTAAACAGCACTAATTAGACTAAACTTATTGAAGGTGGTTGGCTCATTACGGGGAGATGTTGATAGCCCAACTTGGGTAGAGCTGTACATGTTGTGNTTGTTTGAATAAAATAAAAAATTATTTTGAATTCTTATTTAAAAAAGTACACATATTCTTATTCTTATTCTTTAGTAGTTTTTTTTTACCAAAGCCGTTTTTTTTTATGTGTATGTCATGCTCTTTCATTCTCGTATTATAAAAATACCCTATGAAAACAAAAATATAGATTCAAGTACATTGATTCTTATTCTTAAAAAAAAAAGTACATAGATTCTTATTCAGATTCAGGACAAAATGGGCTTTTGCTCTTTTCGGGCAAATAAATAACCTACGCCCCCTTCCTAAACTAATTAGAGAAATATCCATCTTTGAACTCGACTTACTTAAAATCGAATAAACTCTATAGTGACGTTTTTAAGGACCTAAATGACGTTTTTAATGACATATAGTGGCGTGTTTTTAACTCAACTTCCATGAAATCAAAGTTATATGTAAAAAAATTGCCTATAACTTGATGTCATTGAAGTCGTGTTAAAAACGTCACTATAGTTTTTTAAACGTCACTATAAGCTCTTTAAAACGCCACTATAGGACTTCAGATTTTTTTTTTTTTTTAAACTTGATTTATCATAAACCAAGTTTAAAAGATGGATATTTCCCTAATTAGTTTGGAAAAGGGGTAAAAACTATTTAATTTGCCCGAAAAGGGCAACAACCCATTTTGTCCTTTAGATTCATGTCCACGTATGAAGAAATTATGGGAAGAAAAAAAAAATGATTGATGTGCAAATAAAAAAGAAAACAAAGAAACTGAGATTTTTCATTTCTGCAAAGATTCTTTGCATGCAATATTATTTTATAATTAAGTAATTTGTTTGCATCAGAGTGTGCCATCTTAGTTTTTGTTGTATGTATTTGGTCAATTGGCGTATCTAGTTATATAGTTTAAAATCTAAAAATTTAACTTAATTGAAACTTGCATCCTATTTAAACAGCACTAATTAGACTAAACTTATGAAGGGGGTTGGCTCATTACGGGGAGATGTTGAATGATTGCCACTGATTTTAGGGTTTGGAAGTATCAAGGATAAATGCTACAGTATACAATATTGTATAGAAATAGAAAGTAAATATTATACCTGCAACTATAGGGGTTGTCACCATTTAAATTTGTTGGATTTATTGGAATTGGGGTCAGATATGGAAGATGCTCCCATGCCCATAATTGTAATATGAAAATAGGACCTGCAACCTTCGTGCTTTTTTAATAGCAGTAGTACTCAACTCTTTATAAAAGAAAGCAAGTGTGGCACTACCCCATCTATATTTTCCATCTACACTAAAGTTCACTAACAGCTGGAGAAAGCAACAATGCAATCTACTTTGGCTCTTATTTCCAAATAGTAAAGCCAAAACCTGGAACACGTATGCCTTAGTATACTGTTGGGTTGTTACAGCATTGGCACCCTCTGGTCGGTTTGAGAATGCAAACGGTTGGGGTCACACTCGTAAGGTGAAAACTTGAAATTTTTTTAAAAATGTACAATGTTATATTGCTAATGTTGAAATTATTTGCATGTAAATTGAATAATTGTAGATATTATGACATTAATAAATTTTGATCTCGCAACGTACATTGCCTTCCATTGCATCATTAGAGATGTGATATTGTTGTTGGGTTAGCAGAGAAGGATCGAATGGCTCAGGCTCCATTTCAAATATATCCTACATTAAATGCTACAATGAGTTAAACCATGCAACATCCATTACCTTTATATTAGTAGGAAATTGTCTATAAATCAAACTAAATTAACCATTTTTTTTTGGACTGAGATAACCTCTATGGATATCTTCTAAAAAAAATGTAATCCTAAATAAAAACAAAAGAACAATAATAAAAAATAATAAAATTAACTATAATATAACCATATATAATATTTACAATATATTAGCGTAGAATATTTATAAAGCATATAATTAATTTTCATTTCCCAACCTATAACCACCATAAAAAGTAAAGATTCAAGAAACTTAATAAATTTTATACCAACTAAACTTTAAAGAAAAAGAAACATAAATGTACGAATAAACACAAAATAACAACAATACTGAAAATGCTTGTAATCCTAACCATAAAAAAATTCATTAATCTAAAATTTTAATAACAACAACAACAACAACAACAATAATCATAATCATAAGCATACAAATAATATTAACTACAACAATACATAATATTTTACAATGTATTAGCTTCTAATATTTACAAAGCATATATTTATACAATAATAATAAACCTGTTAATTTTTAGAGGTGTAAGTTAATAAGCAAAGCAAAAAAACTTACATTAACCAAAAACTTACAATCCTTAGTTGTGCACACTGAAACAAAGTAGGAGAGTAACTGAACAATCGGAGGATGTAACTTTGTGAGGAGATGCAATCCTTTAGTGAGGGTACTTGCCTTTTATTACGAAGAGGAGAAATAAAAAGACAAAAAGGAATCTATGGGATAGATTTTAGGCGTGATATCAATAGGTGGTTTTATTGGGAATGATCAATGAATATATTCCAAGCAAAGAATAAGAATCAGAGGAAGAGGTGAGGTGATTGGTTGATTGAATCCTCATAGGGTACTTTTACAATACGAAATGAAAGACCATGACATACACACAAACCAGGTCAAAAAAACTACCAAAGAATAAGAATATGTGTACTATATATATTTTTTTTTTATTCAGACATATCTCTCTCTCTCTCTCTCCAATTTTTGGCAAATCAATTGCAACAATTTTTTTTTTCCTTCTATTTCGGCAATGCCATTTCACAAATCAATGGCCACATTTTTTTTTTCCTTCTATTTCGTCAATGCCATTGCCACAAATCAACCACAATTTTTTTTTAAAAATTTCTCCCCATGATTTCAACAACTTGGTTGCCACAATTCATATTTTCTCTCTCCTCCATCCATACAATTTCGGCAACTTGGTTGCCACAATTGTTTTCTCTTTCAGGCACTCCCCCTAGCATGCACTTGGGGCACTTCACGGGCAAGAGCTTGGCATTCCATGGGTAGGACAAGAACTTCGGTAATCTCATTACCGAAATTCAATTTTTCTCTCTCGCCCGTCACATCACTTATCTTTCCTCTCTCTCGTACTTTTTCTTGCAATTTCGGCAATACTGTTGCCAAAATTTAGTCTCTTTTCTCATTTTGCCAAATAACTTTGAACAGTATCTGAAACATCAATAAACTCTGTTTATTGTAATATTTAGCCAAAAGACTCGATTGAATGTTTTGTTTATCTATCTTAAAATGTAAAATTTTTAATAAAGGCCAAAATTTTTGGTAAATACAAATTTTTTTTTTAAAATATTGTACTCTTTTTGAATATTCAACATTTTATTAATATATTTTACTATGTCTGTGGTAGTTTAAGAGTGTAAAATTATCCATATTCCAAAAATTTTACTCTCTCTCTCTCTCTCTCTCTCTCTCTCTCTCTATATATATATATATATTAAATTTATCCATATTCCAAAAATTTTACTCTCTCTCTCTCTCTCTCTCTCTCTCTCTCTCTATATATATATATATATTAAAATTAAAATTAAAATTAATAGTTTTTTTAGAAAAATTCATTATTGAAAATTCATTGTTCAATAATAGAAGTCCAACATTTCCGAGCAAGACAATAACCATTTAAAATATAATATTTATTTTGATACTAATTGTTTTTATATTTTTAGAATCAAAAGTTTTTAAATATGTTTTATAAATATATAAAATAGTTCAATTGATGTATTAAATTATTATAAAAGGTTGGATTCTTTTTTCTAATTCATATATCGCTTATAAAATATTAAGTAACAGTATATGTTGCTTATAAAATATTAAGTAACAATACATCTTACATTCGTGTTTGGTCCCAAAATGTGTTGAATCAACCCTAGACTAGACTCTATTTTTGCAAACCGTGAATTTTGAATAAAATCAATAACCTTATGATCCAACTATTACTAAATATTTAGCAAGATACCAAACAAAGAGTACAGGAAGATTGAGTAAACACAGAGAAAAGAGAGAGAATAATTATTATCTGAGTAAAAAATCCTATTGATCTTACTTAAACTAAATAATACATAAAAACCTGTATTTATATATAATTACCCGCCTAACTGAACCCAAGAAATATGGAAACTAACTCCAAAAAATACGGAAAGCTCTAACGAAAGTAAAATGAAATTTCTCGCATGTATATGAAAAGCTTTCATAAAAAGTGGTCATATTTTGTATGAAAGACTTTTAACATGCTAATAATATGGTTCATATTGCATAAATTTTGCATGATTATAGTGATACGTTGGTTAATAAAAGTTTATTTGTAATATGTGTACTGTTCAAAGTTTTTAGGTTGCGTGAGGAGAGAGAAGAATTTTGACAATGATGTGACAAAAGAAGGAGGAAGGAGAGAGAAATGATGTGACCAAAAGGAGGAGAGAGAAAAAGAAATTTCGACAATGGTATTGCCATAATTACTGCTGCTGAATTTTTGATTGTCACATTTACCAATTGTCTAACTTCCCATGATTGAAAAAGAGGAGAGAAGCATTTGTATTGTGGCAATACCATTACTGAGATAGGAGAGAGGAAAAAAAATTGTATTGTGGCAATACCAATGCCAATATAGGAGAGAAGAGAGAGGAAAAAAAATTATATTATGGAAAAACCATTGCCCAAATAAGAGAGAGCAAAGAGAAAAAAATGTTGTATTATGACTCTTAATTGTGCTATTAATTTGTTTTTTATGTTGTTATTATTAATTTATAGGAAACTTAATAATAACATGTAGTAAATCCTACATTTGTGATTTTTTTTTTTTCAATTTCATTAAAGTTCGTTGATATCAAATGACAAATAAGTTTCTTTACTTTTTTATGGTGGTTATTGGTAATAATTTATTGTATATATGCTTTGTAAATATTATAAGAAGCATTGTAAATAATATGTATTATTATATTATAGTTAATATTGTGTGTATGACTACAATTTTCTTCTTCTTCTCTTTACTCCCTCCTATTTCAGCAATGATATTGTGACAATTCAAATGTTTCTCCTTGCTCCTTTTCGGTCATGGGCAGTCAGGCAGTCATAGGCAGTTGAAAATTGGGCAACATCAATTGTTGCAATATCATTGCCGAAATTTTTTTTTTTTTTTCTCTCTTCTCCTTTGGTCACATCATTTCTCTCTCATTTCTCTTATTTTTTCTCACAATTTCGGCGATAGCATTGTCGAAATTCGTCTCTCTCCTCACACAGCTAAAAAATTTTGAACAATACACATATCATAAATAAACTCCTATTTAACAAATATTTAGCCAAAAGACTTAGCTGCAATACCTTATCAATTATTCACACTTTCTTGTATTAATTTACAACTCTTGGTATAGCGTGATTGGTAAATGTGTTGTTTTTCTTTTTGCAAAATTTCTTGATGAGCAATATATAGGGGATGATTCAAAATTTCTTAAAATTTAGTGAATGGCCTTGAAGCATGTGAAAGATGAATTTGGGAAAACTTTTCATCTGAAATGAGCTTTGAGGTAATTATTAGTCTTTACTTTTGCTGGTGGTTATATAATTGATTATAAAAGACATTTCTTTTTTGGAACCCTATGTAATTTTACTAGTTGATGGCTTGATGCAATAGTTCTGCTTCAAAGTTTAGGCCGCCCTTTTACGAAAGTGTTATATTATTTTATTTTATTTAGTTCTTGTCATAAGTATGCATTAATTATACTTATTATTAAAATTTCAGTTTGACGGCCCCTACGATTATTCACATTCATGGACGCGATTAATGGAATTTGTGGTCCTTGATTTGGATATTAGCGAGCGACTTATAGATGCTCTTGAGCAATTTCTTGTTGGCAAAATGGCTGATGTTGTTTGTATACTTTATAATTTTGTTGTGAATAAATCCACATTTTTACTAAGCTGCCACAAATTTTGGCCTTCAAATGGCAGCTATTGGCTGAAAATGATGGATAGTTGGAAACAGAGTCCTTCATTTATGAAACTAATATCATTCTTAGAGATCCGAACAGAAATGTATGCTATAGTTTAGTTTGTTTGATTGTTTTGTGAGTCAGTGATTAGTAAGATATGATATCTAGTGTTAAAAACTTATTTGACCGAGACATTTTTATACATTGTATGGAGTGTTAATGCGAAGAGATGGAAATTACATCTCCTACATCAGGCATAATGATGGATGGCTGTGTGTTCATAAACACTGCGTAAGTCATTTCTAACTTGTGAGTTGTGATAGGTTATCTTCTATAAACAATTCTATCTGAAAGAAAATTTACCACCTTTTTATAACTTTGAACTTAGCTACTTGGTTGAGGAAATTAAGCATAAAGAGGATCCATACATGCTCTTACAGACTCTTCTTTGTTTATCTTTAGACAAGGGCCAATATTGATCTACCTTTTGGTTGATGTTGATGATATTGTCCTTATTGCTTTTGAGCTCATCGGCCTTGGGGATCTCCATTATTTCCTTGGTCTTCATATCACTCGTACCTCAAAAGGCCTATTCCTCAGTCAATCTAAATATGCTCATGATTTACTTACCAACCACAATATGCTTCAGTCTAAGCACACCTTGTGCTCCTAATCTAAGTCTGATTCCCACTGATGGTACTCCCCTTGCTGATCCCCATGTTTATCGTTCGGAATCCAAAGCTTATAGATTATTCTTAAGAAATTATATAAATAGATTATGATTGTATTGTATTATTTTCAGTGCTTTCCAATATAATTTCACACAATTTTATTCAGAGTTTTCTCTCTACTTTTTGTTTCACCATTTTCATTTTCCTCTTAAGCTTACATTCTAATAGATTGTTGGGTCATTAAATAACGATCAAACTTGATTTGGCTTAGGTTCGTGTGCTTGACTGATTGTTCTGTTCAAATGTGTTTTTATTCTAAAAATTTAGTTTCTGGTTATCAATCATAGATAAACATCCTTGAAACTGAAAAAGGGAAATATCAAATGCATACTATAGGGGAAGTCCAAAATATATCAAATGGGCCTGTGATAGTAAGCCGAAAGGCCTAAAGGAAGAGCCCAAGAAAGAAAGCAAGACCAACTCAAGTAGAGCTGGCCCAACCCTGAGGAATCTTGAAGGCATACCAAGGAGGAAAAAGAAAAAAGGCATGATCACTAATAAGGACTCTGAAAGGAACCATCCGAGGTCCAACCCTTCATTGACAAATCACCGAGGATCTCCTTGTCCTCGGCTACGCACTAAAAGCCCTCCCACATCGCGAAGGCAAACAAGGGACTAAATGGATCAAAAAGCGAACAAGTATGAGTGCTCAATTTAATTATTGCTACTATGTACGTTATCTCACAATCTTTTCGATATCTTTTACTTGATTAAACTTTTCACTCATGTTTACTAAATTAATTGTGGTGGTTATTTAAATTATTCTTCCTTTTATATATATATATATATATATTTTGGACACAGACATTATGTAGCAACACATACATTATGTGGCTACTTAAGAATATGTCCCCTATCATTTTCTATGCTTTATTCTCTTAATATATTTATTATTGAGACCCCAATTCCAATAGAATAGAAGTGATTTTATATGATAATACATATCTTTGGCGTGAATAAAAGTGAAATCATTTTATATGAAACACACCATACTTTTTGTTGTTTTATGTAAGTGAAATTGAGAATCCTTTTAAGTTGTAATTAAATATAATTAACTAGGTCCTCTGAAAAAATATATACTTAATGAGGATCCTTTCCTAGCGGCTTCGGTTTGCTTTATGTTTTTGATATCCAATAGCTTCACTTGACTTTGCCCAACGTGTTGTATGCACTGAACTGAACATCAATTCCCTAGTGAGCTTCCAGAAACACAATGCCGAAGGCAATTGTGCGTATCTACTATCTACTCTCTTTTCCAATAGTGTTTCGCAGAAAAGCCGTAATTCTGTGTTAAGCAAGAGAATAGAAAACTGAAAAAGCCTAGAAAACTGAAAAATAAAAGAAAAAGAAACTATCAGTGATCTGTCATCTTCTATTTCATTTCAGCAAAATAAAAGTAATAGTAGTAATAATAATAATAATAATAATAAAGGAAAAGGAAAAAACAATATAAAAAAAAAAAAATCTCTTCTTGTTCTGCTAACCAAAATATTAAAGAGACCAAGCGGCTAAGGTTATTCGCCAAGGTTATTCACCAATGGCATTACTGAAGGCCCATATTTTATTGCTTTGTCCATTATAACTTAAACTCATTTCATATATTTTTTATATTGTCCCTTATATATCTGATCCAATCAGCTAAAAAAGACTTGAATATCGGATAAAAAATGGCATACTACATAGTAACATAGGTTTGGTCTATCAAATTATAATGGACAAAGTGTTTTTTATTATTCATCTTGAAGTGGGAAGGAGGGATTAATTTTTTAATTTTTTTTAGAGGGAAAGAGGTGAGATTAATTGAATTTGGACATCTCTATTAAAAATACCAAATTATATACAATTTGATTATAAGGGTCTTTGAAATTATAATGGGCTAAGCTTGTAGGGCATTTTGGAGCCGTAAATGGATGAGAAGGGCATTGTTAAATGTTTTAATATTAATTAATTTATTAAAATATTCCAACATATAGAAACATGTGAGGATGTTTCTGTAAGAGCATCTCCAATAGGATCGGTATCTGCGTATATTAGCTAAAGTTTGGAGAATTTATGCACTGTTTAGAGCATCTCCAGCAATACATGTATAAGCAACTTATTAGCTATAATAGAGAATGGAACCCAAAAAAACAACTCTAACAACTTCTCTGTACCCAATTTTTTTTTTTGGCTTATGAATAGTAGCCCATCAAGTCTGATGGGCGACTGTACATTAGCTATTAAATTTGTTGAATTAAAATATTACCAATAGTTCTATTATATTAATTCTTTCTCTCTCCTCCTTTGGATTTTTTTTTTCTCTCCGACATTCTCTCCGTTGCTTCTTTTTTTTTTTTTTTCTTCTCATTCTCTCCATTGCCGTTGCTTCTTTTTTTCTCTCCATTGTTTTTTTTTTTTTTTTTCTCCGTGGCTTCTTTTTTTTTTCTCTCTCTCTCTCCGTGAACAATTATTCTCTCCTCTTTTTCTCTTTCTGCTACAAAGGGTGATCTACAAACGATCACAGATCTCTCTCTGGAAGATTAACAATCTTGGATTTCTCTCACAAAAGCTGAAATCAAACTTCAATCATTTGAAATCATATTTCTAATTTGCTATTTTTTGAGTTTAGAAAAATGGGTTTCTGGGTGGATATCGTATATGATGTTCCCCTGTTTATTGTTTCTGGGTTTCATATTTCTGGGTTTCTGGATATCATATTTCTGGGTTTCTGCAAACGATCACAAATATGCCAACTTCAATCATTTGAAATCATATTTCTAATTTGCTATTTTTTGAGTTTAGAAAAATGGGTTTCTAGGTGGATACCGTATATGATGTTCCCCTGTTTATTGTTTCTGGATATCATATTTCTGGGTTTCTAATTTGCTATAATTTATTGTTCCCTTGTTTTTTTATTCTTGGTGGATACTGTATATGATGAGTTTGTGTTCTGTTTGCTATTGATTTGGATTTTGGGGTTTCAAGGGAATAGGTTTGATTGTTTATTTCCAGGTTTGGGACTGAGTTCAAAATGGGTTCAGATTTAAGTTAATCTTGAAATGAATTTGGATTTGTGTTTGTGTTTGTTCCCCTGTTTTTGATTCTTGGTGGATACCGTGATGGGTTTGTGTTCTGTTTGCTATTGATTTGGATTTTAGGGTTTCAAGGGAATAGGGTTAATTGTTTATTTCCAGGTTTGGGACTTAGTTCAAAATGGGTTCAGATTTAGGTTAATCTTGAAATGAATTTGGATTTGTGTTTGTGTTTGTTCTATAATTTATTGTTCCCCTGTTTTTGATTCTTGGTGGATACTTGACATTAGTGTGAACAATGGTCCAAAGTTTCAATTTATAAGACACTGACAGTAGGGAATAAACTTTGAGGAAATAATGGCCCAAAGTTTCAATTAGAGAAAGCTTAACCATTAAGTACTTGTTGCAATGATTGTGTGTTTTTTTGGTGGCAACAACTTGGGAAATTTGTTCCATGAGTCGTAATGCAAATTATGCACATAATATGCTTCTAAATGACTCGGATTCTGATGATGATTTTGAGATAATTGCACTTCTTGCATTGGAAGAAGAACGATTAGAAAGAGAGGGGGCGTCAACATCACATCATGGTTCTATTCTAGACCGTAGGATCATCCAACGTGATCATGGGCAAGGCCACCAAAGACTTTTTCAAGACTATTTTGCAGAATCACCAGTATATCCTCTTAACGTATTTTGAAGGAGGTTTCGAATGAGTTGTTCTCTTTTTCTACGTATTAAATCTAATCTAGAAGAGAAAGATGAATATTTTGTTCAAAAAAGAAATGTTGCCGGAGTGCTTGGTTTGTCTTCCCTTCAAAAGATGACTGCCGCACTAAGGATGCTTGCCTATGGAGTAGCGGCAGATTTTATAGATGAATATGTGAGAATTGGAGAAAGCACTACAATAGAGAGTCTCAAAAAATTTGTTGAAGCCATAGTCAATATTTATTCTACAAAGTACTTGAGGTCACCAAATAGCAATGACATTGCTAGGTTGCTAAAAGTTGGTGAAAGTTGTGGATTTCCAAGGATGCTAGGGAGCATTGACTGCATGCGCTAGAAATGGAAGAATTGCCCATCAGGGTGGAAAGGTCAGTATACTGGTCATAGTTGTGAGCCAACAATTATTTTGGAAGCAGTAACATCATATGATCTTTGGAAATGACATGCATTGTTTGGGTTACCTGGGTCTCATAATGACATCAATGTGCTAGACCATTCTTTTATATTTACCAAGCTCGCTCAAGGCCTTGCACCTTCGGTGAATTACTCAATCAATGGTCATGATTATACGATGGGATACTATCTTGCTGATGGTATATATCCTTCATGGTCCACTTTTGTAAAGACAATCTGAGCTCCACAAGGTAAAAAGAATAGTCTTTTTACTACAACTCAAGAGTCAACAAGGAAGGGTGTAGAGCGTGCATTTGGAGTGCTTCAAGCACGATTTGCAATTGTTCGTGGGCCTGCACGTCTTTGGAGAACAAAGGCTCTTGATTACATTATGAAGGCATGCATAATATTGCATAACATGATAATTGAAGATGAACGTGATGCCAATGGAGCAGAAGACTTTGATTATGAACAAGTGCCAGAAAGCATCCCTACAACAATGTCCCACGAGCCTACAGAAGAATTTAGTCAATTTACAGTGTTCATTACAACCCATGAAAAAATTAGAAATAGAGAAACTCATTATAAACTCCAATTGGATCTTGTTGAGCACTTGTGGCAAAGATATGGCGAGATGTAGGATCATCTAATTTTAAGTCTTATGCTTGCATTAATTTTTACGTCTTTAGTCTTTATTGTAATTTGAAATTTCTCTTCATTTATGTTAGTCTTGTATAGGTAAAATTCAATGTAATTTGAAATTTATCAAATCTATGTTAATCTTTAAATTTATCAAGTCTTTTTTAAAAATATGACTATTGAGAAATATTACCATTTGAAAAAAATGACCTTTTAAAAAAAGGGTATTGAAAAAAATATAATTGTTGAAAAATTTGAAAATGTTACCGTTGGGAAATTTAAAAATATAGCTGTTAGGAATTTGAAATATAATTGTTGTGAATGAATAAAGAAAGATTAAAGAAAAAACAAAGAATGAATGAAGAAATAATATTTAAATGAGATAAAGAATCGGACAGAGAATTTGTTGAAAGTGTATTTGAAAAAGTTGGTAGCTAAAAAGTAAAAGTCATTGTTCATTCTCCAAATAGTACAAAAATTTGGAGAATCTGCTGGAGATGCTCTTATGCTCCAACAGATTCGGTAAACCTGGATTTTTTTTTTTTGGCTCATGAACAGTAGCCCATCAAGTCTGATGGGCTACTATTCATTCTTCAAATTCTTTTTTTCTATTATAATAATTAGGTGTTGAATAAAAAAATGTTGGAAGATGTGTAGTTGTTAAAAAAAAATAAATAATGAATGAATAAATAATATTTAAATGAGATAGAAAATATGTTGGAAAGTGTATTTGAAAAAATGGGTAGATAAAGATAAAAGTCATTGTTCATTCTCCAAACAATACAAAAATATAGAGCATGTCAAATGCACAAGCACAACACTATGTTCCCTTGTCATTTTTGCCTGCCCACCACCACTGCAAAATTTGAAACAATTCAAATTCATTTTCATACTACAAATATTAGAATAACAAAACCTTGCCATCATGACGTTAGTAGCATATTATGCATAGACGTAATATACTGTTCTTTTATAGATTCACACTTATATAATGAAACTTATAACAAAAAGTACAAAACCATCACTTGTCACGTGTCAAAGTTATGTTATGGCGCGGGATCTAGACTTTTTTTTTTTTTTTTTTTTTTTTTCTCTCTCTCTCTCTCTCTCTCTCTCTATTAAAAATAAAATTAAAATTAAAATTAAAATTAATAGTTTTTTAGAAAAATTCATTATTGAAAATTCATTGTTCAATAATAGAAGTCCAACATTTCCAAGCAAGACAATAACCATTTAAAATATAATATTTATTTTGATACTAATTGTTTTTATATTTTTAGAATCAAAAGTTTTTAAATATGTTTTATAAATATATAAAATAGTTCAATTGATGTATTAAATTATTATAAAAGGTTGGATTCTTTTTTCTAATTCATATATCGCTTATAAAATATTAAGTAACAGTACATGTTGCTTATAAAATATTAAGTAACAATACATCTTACATTCGTGTTTGGTCCCAAAATGTGTTGAATCAACCCTAGACTAGACTCTATTTTTGCAAACCGTGAATTTTGAATAAAATCAATAACCTTATGATCTAACTATTACTACATATTTAGCAAGATACCAAACAAAGAGTACAGGAAGATTGAGTAAACACAGAGAAAAGAGAGAGAATAATTATTATCTGAGTAAAAAATCCTATTGATCTTACTTAAACTAAGTAATACAGAAAAACATGTATTTATATATAATTACCCGCCTAACTGAACCCAAGAAATATGGAAACTAACTCCAAAAAATACGGAAAGCTCTAACGAAAGTAAAATGAAATTTCTCACACGTATATGAAAAGCTTTCATAAAAAGTGGTCATATTTTGTATGAAAGACTTTTAACATGCTAATAATATGGTTCGTATTGCATAAATTTTTCATGATTATAGTGATGTGTTGGTTAATAGAAGTTTATTTGTAATATGTTTAGGTTGCGTGAGGAGAGAGAAGAATTTTGACAATGATGTGACAAAAGGAGGAGAAAGGAGAGAGAAATGATGTGACCAAAAGGAGGAGAGAGAAAAAGAAATTTCGACAATGGTATTGGCATAATTACTGCTGCTGAATTTTTTATTGTCACATTTACCAATTGCCTAACTTCCCATGATTGAAAAAGAGGGGAGAAGCATTTGTATTGTGGCAATACCATTACTGACATAGGAGAGAGGAAAAAAAATTATATTGTGGCAATACCAATGCCAATATAGGAGAGAAGAGAGAGGAAAAAAAAATTTATATTATGGAAAAACCATTGCCCAAATAAGAGAGAGCAAAGAGAAAAAAAAGTTGTATTATGACTCTTAATTGTGCTATTAATTTGTTTTTTATGTTGTTATTATTAATTTATAGGAAACTTAATAATAACATGTAGTAAATCCTACATTTGTGATTTTTTTTTTCAATTTCATTAAAGTTCGTTGATATCAAAAGACAAATAAGTTTCTTTACTTTTTTATGGTGGTTATTGGTAATAATTTATTGTATATATGCTTTGTAAATATTATAAGAAGCATTGTAAATAATATGTGTAGGAGCATTTTTAATATTAAATAAATAAAATGAATAAATGTAATAACATAAATGTAAAGATGTGGGAGTAAATATGGGAGATGAGGAGTTAGTGTAAATGTTTAATCCCACATTGAAAAGGAGAGAGACTTTTTTATTCTTTTTAATTGTGGTGATTAATGGGCTAAAATGTATTGACTCAGATATTGGGCTAGATACGTGCGCAAGGGGGAGGTGAAGAGTGGAGGTATCAAATTTGGACCTAATTAATCAAAATAAATTGGGTAGTAATTTCGTGAGGCCCATTGAGCCTATAAATAGACTCATTCAGACTCAATCCAAGTTACTGAAATTACAATACACACAAAAGAAAAAATTAGAGAGATTCTTGGCAAGAAAGGGTGTTCTTTCTGGTGGAGCTTTGGGCTTGAACACTTTGTGCAGAAGTTGTTCTAGTCATACGACACTTGATTAGAGAGATTCTTGGCAAGGAAGGGTGTTCTTTCTGGTGGAGCTTTGGGCTTGAACACTTTGTGCAGAAGTTGTTCTAGTCATACGACACTTGTTGGGCTGTTGTATCCTGGGGGAGACAAGTCATAGAAGGTCTGCACCGGTTACAAAGTTTAGCCAACCAAGGGCTTGAATCTCCTTAAAGAGAGCGAGTGCCGCGCCTCAGTCCAAATAGTGTTGTGTAATTTCTCTTTACGTTAATAATATTCAGAAGTATTTTCAGTTTCTCTTTGTGTTATTTCTATTACCATTGTATTTGCACCAATATTAGAGAGATTCTTGGCAAGGAAGGGTGTTCTTTCTGGTGGAGCTTTGGGCTTGAACACTTTGTGCAGAAGTTGTTCTAGTCATACGACACTTGTTGGGCTGTTGTATCCTGGGGGAGACAAGTCATAGAAGGTCTGCACCGGTTACAAAGTTTAGCCAACCAAGGGCTTGAATCTCCTTAAAGAGAGCGAGTGCCGCGCCTCAGTCCAAATAGTGTTGTGTAATTTCTCTTTACGTTAATAATATTCAGAAGTATTTTCAGTTTCTCTTTGTGTTATTTCTATTACCATTGTATTTGCACCAACAATATGTATTATTATATTATAGTTAATATTGTGTGTATGACTACAATTTTCTTCTTCTTCTCTTTACTCCCTCCTATTTCGGCAATGATATTGCGACAATTCAAATATTTCTCCTTGCTCCTTTTCAGTCATGGGCAGTCAGGCAGTCATAGGCAATTGAAAATTGGGCAGCATCAATTGTTGTAATATCATTGCCGAAATTATTTTTTTCTCTCTTCTCCTTTGGTCACATCATTTCTCTCTCATTTCTCTTATTTTTTCTCACAATTTCGGCAATAGCATTGTCGAAATTTGTCTCTCTCCTCACACAGCTAAAAAACTTTGAACAATACACATATCATAAATAAACTCCTATTTAACCAATATTTAGCCAAAAGACTTAGCTGCAATACCTTATCAATTATTCACACTTTCTTGTATTAATTTACAACTCTTGGTATAGCGTGATTGGTAAATGTGTTGTTTTTCTTTTTGCAAAATTTCTTGATGAGCAATATATAGTGGATGATTCAAAATTTCTTAAAAGTTTAGTGAATGGCCTTAAAGCACGTGAAAGATGAATTTGGGAAAACTTTTCATCTGAAATGAGCTTTGAGGTAATTATTAGTCTTTACTTTTGCTGGTGGTTATATAATTGATTATAAAAGACATTTCTTTTTTGGAACCCTATGTAATTTTGCTAGTTGATGGCTTGATGCAATAGTTCTGCTTCAAAGTTTAGGCCGCCCTTTTACGAAAGTGTTATATTATTTTATTTTATTTAGTTCTTGTCATAAGTATGCATTAATTATACTTATTATTAAAATTTCAGTTTGACGGCCCCTACGATTATTCACATTCATGGACGCGATTAATGGAATTTGTGGTCCTTGATTTGGATATTAGCGAGCGACTTATAGATGCTCTTGAGCAATTTCTTGTTGGCAAAATGGCTGATGTTGTTTGTATACTTTATAATTTTGTTGTGAAAAAATCCACATTTTTACTAAGCTGCCTCAAATTTTGGCCTTCAAATGGCAGCTATTGGCTGAAAATGATGGATAGTTGGAAACAGAGTCCTTCATTTATGAAACTAATATCATTCTTAGAGATCCGAACAGAAATTTATGCTATAGTTTAGTTTGATTGATTCTTTTGTTAGTCAGTGATTAGTAAGATATGATATCTAGTGTTAAAAACTTATTTGACCGGGACATTTTTATACATTGTATGGAGTGTTAATGCGAATAGATGGAAATTACATCTCCTACATCAGGCATAATGATGGATGGCTGTGTGTTCATAAACACATCGTAAGTCATTTCTAACTTGTGAGTTGTGATAGGTTATCTTCTATAAACAATTCTATCTGAAAGAAAATTTACCACCTTTTTATAACTTTGAACTTAGCTACTTGGTTGAGGAAATTAAGCATAAAGAGGATCCATACATGCTCTTACAGACTCTTCTTTGTTTATCTTTAGACAAGGGCCAATATTGATCTACCTTTTGGTTTATGTTGATGATATTGTCCTTATTGCTTTTGAGCTCATCGGCCTTGGGGATCTCCATTACTTCCTTGGTCTTCATATCACTCGTACCTCAAAAGGCCTATTCCTCAGTCAATCTAAATATGCTCATGATTTACTTACCAACCACAATATGCTTCGGTCTAAGCACACCTTGTGCTCCTAATCTAAGTCTGATTCCCACTGATGGTACTCCCCTTGCTGATCCCCATGTTTATCGTTCGGAATCCAAAGCTTATAGATTATTCTTAAGAAATTATATAAATAGATTATGATTGTATTGTATTATTTTCAGTGCTTTCCAATATAATTTCACACAATTTTATTCAGAGTTTTCTCTCTACTTTTTGTTTCACCATTTTCATTTTCCTCTTAAGCTTACATTCTAATAGATTGTTGGGTCATTAAATAACGATCAAACTTGATTTGGCTTAGGTTCGTGTGCTTGACTGATTGTTCTGTTCAAATGTGTTTTTATTCTAAAAATTTAGTTTCTGGTTATCAATCATAGATAAACATCCTTGAAACTGAAAAAGGGAAATATCAAATGCATACTATAGGGGAAGTCCAAAATATATCAAATGGGCCTGTGATAGTAAGCCGAAAGGCCTAAAGGAAGAGCCCAAGAAAGAAAGCAAGACCAACTCAAGTAGAGCTGGCCCAACCCTGAGGAATCTTGAAGGCATACCAAGGAGGAAAAAGAAAAAAGGCATGATCACTAATAAGGACTCTGAAAGGAACCATCCGAGGTCCAACCCTTCATTGACAAATCACCGAGGATCTCCTTGTCCTCGGCTACGCACTAAAAGCCCTCCCACATCGAGAAGGCAAACAAGGGACTAAATGGATCAAAAAGCGAACAAGTATGAGTGCTCAATTTAATTATTGCTACTATGTACGTTATCTCACAATCTTTTCGATATCTTTTACTTGATTAAACTTTTCACTCATGTTTACTAAATTAATTGTGGTGGTTATTTAAATTATTCTTCCTTTTTTATATATATATATATATATATATATTTTTTTTTTTGGACACAGACATTATGTAGCAACACATACATTATGTGGCTACTTAAGAATATGTCCCATATCATTTTCTATGCTTTATTCTCTTAATATATTTATTATTGAGACCCCAATTCCAATAGAATAGAAGTGATTTTATATGATAATACATATCTTTGGCGTGAATAAAAGTGAAATCATTTTATATGAAACACACCATACTTTTTGTTGTTTTATGTAAGTGAAATTGAGAATCCTTTTAAGTTGTAATTAAATATAATTAACTAGGTCCTCGGAAAAAATATATACTTAATGAGGATCCTTTCCTAGCGGCTTCGGTTTGCTTTATGTTTTTGACATCCAATAGCTTCACTTGACTTTGCCCAACGTGTTGTATGCACTGAACTGAACATCAATTCCCTAGTGAGCTTCCAGAAACACAATGCCGAAGGCAATTGTGCGTATCTACTATCTACTCTCTTTTCCAATAGTGTTTCGCAGAAAAGCCGTAATTCTGTGTTAAGCAAGAGAATAGAAAACTGAAAAAGCCTAGAAAACTGAAAAAGAAAAGAAAAAGAAACTATCAGTGATCTGTCATCTTCTATTTCATTTCAGCAAAATAAAAGTAATAGTAGTAATAATAATAGTAATAATAAAGGAAAAGGAAAAAACAATATAAAAAAAAAAATCTCTTCTTGTTCTGCTAACCAAAATATTAAAGAGACCAAGCGGCTAAAGGTTATTCGCCAAGGTTATTCACCAATGGCATTACTGAAGGCCCATATTGTATTGCTTTGTCCATTATAACTTAAACTCATTTCATATATTTTTTATATTGTCCCTTATATATCTGATCCAATCAGCTAAAAAAGACTTGAATATCGGATAAAAAATGGCATATTACATAGTAACATAGGTTTGGTCTATCAAATTATAATGGACAAAGTATTTTTTATTATTCATCTTGAAGTGGGAAGGAGGGATTAATTTTTTAATTTTTTTTAGAGGGAAAGAGGTGAGATTAATTGAATTTGGACATCTCTATTAAAAATACCAAATTATATACAATTTGATTATAAGGGTCTTTGAAATTATAATGGGCTAAGCTTGTAGGGCATTTTGGAGCCGTAAATGGATGAGAAGGGCATTGTTAAATGTTTTAATATTAATTAATTTATTAAAATATTCCAACATATAGAAACATGTGAGGATGTTTCTGTAAGAGCATCTCCAATAGGATCGGTATCTGCGTATATTAGCTAAAGTTTGGAGAATTTATGCACTGTTTAGAGCATCTCCAGCAATACATGTATAAGCAACTTATTAGCTATAATAGAGAATGGAACCCAAAAAAACAACTCTAACAACTTCTCTGTACCCAATTTTTTTTTTTGGCTTATGAATAGTAGCCCATCAAGTCTGATGGGCGACTGTACATTAGCTATTAAATTTGTTGAATTAAAATATTACCAATAGTTCTATTATATTAATTCTTTCTCTCTCCTCCTTTGGATTTTTTTTTTCTCTCCGACATTCTCTCCGTTGCTTCTTTTTTTTTTTTTTTCTTCTCATTCTCTCCATTGCCGTTGCTTCTTTTTTTCTCTCCATTGTTTTTTTTTTTTTTTTTTGTTTGATTGTTTATTTCCAGGTTTGGGACTGAGTTCAAAATGGGTTCAGATTTAAGTTAATCTTGAAATGAATTTGGATTTGTGTTTGTGTTTGTTCCCCTGTTTTTGATTCTTGGTGGATACCGTGATGGGTTTGTGTTCTGTTTGCTATTGATTTGGATTTTAGGGTTTCAAGGGAATAGGGTTAATTGTTTATTTCCAGGTTTGGGACTTAGTTCAAAATGGGTTCAGATTTAGGTTAATCTTGAAATGAATTTGGATTTGTGTTTGTGTTTGTTCTATAATTTATTGTTCCCCTGTTTTTGATTCTTGGTGGATACTTGACATTAGTGTGAACAATGGTCCAAAGTTTCAATTTATAAGACACTGACAGTAGGGAATAAACTTTGAGGAAATAATGGCCCAAAGTTTCAATTAGAGAAAGCTTAACCATTAAGTACTTGTGCAATGATTGTGTGTTTTTTTGGTGGCAACAACTTGGGAAATTTGTTCCATGAGTCTAATGCAAATTATGCACATAATATGCTTCTAAATGACTCGGATTCTGATGATGATTTTGAGATAATTGCACTTCTTGCATTGGAAGAAGAACGATTAGAAAGAGAGGGGGCGTCAACATCACATCATGGTTCTTTCTAGACCGTAGGATCATCCAACGTGATCATGGGCAAGGCCACCAAAGACTTTTTCAAGACTATTTTGCAGAATCACCAGTATATCCTCTTAACGTATTTTGAAGGAGGTTTCGAATGAGTTGTTCTCTTTTTCTACGTATTAAATCTAATCTAGAAGAGAAAGATGAATATTTTGTTCAAAAAAGAAATGTTGCCGGAGTGCTTGGTTTGTTTCCCTTCAAAAGATGACTGCCGCACTAAGGATGCTTGCCTATGGAGTAGCGGCAGATTTTATAGATGAATATGTGAGAATTGGAGAAAGCACTACAATAGAGAGTCTCAAAAAATTTGTTGAAGCCATAGTCAATATTTATTCTACAAAGTACTTGAGGTCACCAAATAGCAATGACATTGCTAGGTTGCTAAAAGTTGGTGAAAGTTGTGGATTTCCAAGGATGCTAGGGAGCATTGACTGCATGCGCTGAAATGGAAGAATTGCCCATCAGGGTGGAAAGGTCAGTATACTGGTCATAGTTGTGAGCCAACAATTATTTTGGAAGCAGTACATCATATGATCTTTGGAAATGACATGCATTTTTGGGTTACCTGGGTCTCATAATGACATCAATGTGCTAGACCATTCTTTTATATTTACCAAGCTCGCTCAAGGCCTTGCACCTTCGGTGAATTACTCAATCAATGGTCATGATTATACGATGGGATACTATCTTGCTGATGGTATATATCCTTCATGGTCCACTTTTGTAAAGACAATCTGAGCTCCACAAGGTAAAAAGAATAGTCTTTTTANCTCCGTGGCTTCTTTTTTTTCTCTCTCTCTCTCCGGAACAATATTCTCTCCTCTTTTTCTCTTTCTGCTACAAAGGGATCTACAAACGATCACAGATCTCTCTCTGGAAAGATTAACAATCTTGGATTTCTCTCACAAAGCTGAAATCAAACGGGTATCAATCATCATTGAAATCATATTTCTAATTTGCTATTTTTTGAGTTTAGAAAAATGGGTTTTTGGGTGGATACGTATATGATGTTCACCTGTTTATTGTTTCTGGGTTTCATATTTCTGGGTTTCTGGATATCATATTTCTGGGTTTCTGCAAACGATCACAAATATGCCAACTTCAATCATTTGAAATCATATTTCTAATTTGCTATTTTTTGAGTTTAGAAAAATGGGTTTCTAGGTGGATACCGTATATGATGTTCCCCTGTTTATTGTTTCTGGATATCATATTTCTGGGTTTCTAATTTGCTATAATTTATTGTTCCCCTATTTTTTATTCTTGGTGGATACGTATATGATGGTTTGTGTTCTGTTTGCTATTGATTTGGATTTTGGGGTTTCAAGGGAATAGGTTTTGATTGTTTATTTCCAGGTTTGGGACTGAGTTCAAAATGGGTTCAGATTTAAGTTAATCTTGAAATGAATTTGGATTTGTGTTTGTGTTTGTTCCCCTGTTTTTGATTCTTGGTGGATACCGTGATGGGTTTGTGTTCTGTTTGCTATTGATTTGGATTTTAGGGTTTCAAGGGAATAGGGTTAATTGTTTATTTCCAGGTTTGGGACTTAGTTCAAAATGGGTTCAGATTTAGGTTAATCTTGAAATGAATTTGGATTTGTGTTTGTGTTTGTTCTATAATTTATTGTTCCCCTGTTTTTGATTCTTGGTGGATACTTGACATTAGTGTGAACAATGGTCCAAAGTTTCAATTTATAAGACACTGACAGTAGGGAATAAACTTTGAGGAAATAATGGCCCAAAGTTTCAATTAGAGAAAGCTTAACCATTAAGTACTTGCTGCAATGATTGTGTGTTTTTTTGGTGGCAACAACTTGGGAAATTTGTTCCATGAGTCTAATGCAAATTATGCACATAATATGCTTCTAAATGACTCGGATTCTGATGATGATTTTGAGATATATGCACTTCTTGCATTGGAAGAAGAACGATTAGAAAGAGAGGGGGCGTCAACATCACATCATGGTTCTTTCTAGACCGTAGGATCATCCAACGTGATCATGGGCAAGGCCACCAAAGACTTTTTCAAGACTATTTTGCAGAATCACCAGTATATCCTCTTAACGTATTTTGAAGGAGGTTTCGAATGAGTTGTTCTCTTTTTCTACGTATTAAATCTAATCTAGAAGAGAAAGATGAATATTTTGTTCAAAAAAGAAATGTTGCCGAGTGTCTTGGTTTGTCTTCCCTTCAAAAGATGACTGCCGCACTAAGGATGCTTGCCTATGGAGTAGCGGCAGATTTTATAGATGAATATGTGAGAATTGGAGAAAGCAACTAGTAGAGTCTCAAAAAATTTGTTGAAGCCATAGTCAATATTTATTCTACAAAGTACTTGAGGTCACCAAATAGCAATGACATTGCTAGGTTGCTAAAAGTTGGTGAAAGTTGTGGATTTCCAAGGATGCTAGGGAGCATTGACTGCATGCGCTGAAATGGAAGAATTGCCCATCAGGGTGGAAAGGTCAGTATACTGGTCATAGTTGTGAGCCAACAATTATTCACAAGGTAAAAAGAATAGTCTTTTTGCTACAACTCAAGAGTCAACAAGGAAGGATGTAGAGCGTGCATTTGGAGTGCTTCAAGCACGATTTGCAATTGTTCATGGGCCTACACGTCTTTGGAGAACAAAGGTTCTTGATTACATTATGAAGGCATGCATAATATTGCATAACATGATAATTGAAGATGAACGTGATGCCAATGGAGCAGAAGACTTTGATTATGAACAAGTGCCAGAAAGCATCCCTACAACAGTGTCCCACGAGCCTACAGAAGAATTTAGTCAATTTGCAGCGTTCATTACAACCCATGAAAAAAATTAGAAATAGAGAAACTCATTATAAACTCCAATTGGATCTTCTTGAGCACTTGTGGCAAAGATATGGCGAGATGTAGGATCATCTAATTTTAAGTCTTATGCTTGCATTAATTTTTACGTCTTTAGTCTTTATTGTAATTTGAAATTTCTCTTCATTTATGTTAGTCTTGTATAGGTAAAATTCAATGTAATTTGAAATTTATCAAATCTATGTTAATCTTTAAATTTATCAAGTCTTTTTGAAAAATATGACTATTGAGAAATATTACCATTTGAAAAAATGACCCTTTAAAAAAAGGGTATAGAAAAAAATATAATTGTTGAAAAATTTGAAAATGTTACCGTTGGGAAATTTAAAAATATAGCTGTTAGGAATTTGAAATATAATTGTTGTGAATGAATAAAGAAAGATTAAAGAAAGAACAAAGAATGAATTAAGAAATAATATTTAAATGAGATAGAGAATCGGACAGAGAATTTGTTGAAAGTGTATTTGAAAAAGTTTGTAGCTAAAAAGTAAAAGTCACTGTTCATTCTCCAAATAGTACAAAAATTTGGAGAATCTGTTGGAGATGCTCTTATGCTCCAACAGATTTGGTAAACCTGGATTTTTTTTTTTGGCTCATGAACAGTAGCCCATCAAGTCTGATGGGCTACTGTTCATTCTTCAAATTCTTTTTTTCTATTATAATAATTAGGTGTTGAATAAAAAAATGTTGGAAGATGTGTAGTTGTTAAAAAAAATAAATAATGAATGAATAAATAATATTTAAATGAGATAGAAAATCTGTTGGAAAGTGTATTTAAAAAAGTGGGTAGATAAAGATAAAAGTCACTGTTCATTCTCCAAACAATACAAAAATATAGAGCATGTCAAATGCACAAGCACAACACTATGTTCCCTTGTCATTTTTTCCTGCCCACCACCACTGCAAAATTTGAAACAATTCAAATTCATTTTCATACTACAAATATTAGAATAACAAAACCTTGCCATCATGACGTTAGTAGCATATTATGCATAGACGTAATATACTCTTCTTTTATAGATTCACACTTATATAATGAAACTTATAACAAAAAGTACAAAACCATCACTCGTCACGTGTCAAAGTTATGTTATGGCGTGGGATCTAGACTTTTTTTTTTTTTTTCTTTCTTTTTGGGTTTGCATAGTATGAGATTATGTGGAGCCACGTAATTCCATAGTAATCTTATTAATCTCTTAAACTTCATCACCTAACACCAACGTGTACATTTGGTGTGAGTTTGGATAGCGCGTTAATTTTGCGCTATTTAGTGTGGCTGTGTTATTTTTTAGTGGGTCCATAGGTACTGTTTATGGGATTTGCAACTTGAGAAGAATGTAAATTTAACTTTAAAACTGGGTTTCACAGTACTATTTATATATTTTAAAATTATTTTATTACAATGTTTTTGGTTTTTAGTTTTCAATTTTGAGTAATAAGCAGTATCTAAAGACCCTTGATAACAAAGCTTCCTCATTAAATGCAGGCGTAATTTGTTTTTAGTAAAGAAAGGGACGCGGCTTCGCGTCGCCACTAACGCAATGAAAGTAGCCTACTGGCATAGTGTACACGTTTGCTTTCCAAAAATAGCTATCTAATTTCAACCAAACATTTAATAAAAACCTGTCCTCTCTCTCTCTTAGCTACTACTTGCATCGCAAGAAAGAAAAAAGAAAAAAGAAAAAACTGGCAAATGCTGAGTTGGTAAGCTCAATCTCTGTTCTTTCTCGTGTCCCAACTTCAATGCACTTATGACTAATATTCCCACTTAGTTTTATGAGTCACTGGTAAATTTCCTGGTAAACTTGTTGAGCAAAGGGGCATATCATATATGAAATATGTACACATTGTGTGGCTTATTTTTATATAAGAATATATGAAATATTCATACATTTAAAAATTCATATATTTAAAAATTATTTTACTATAATATTTTTAGTTTTTAGTTTTTAATTTTCAGTAATAAGCAGTATCCCAAAACCCTTGATATCAAAGCTTCCTCATTAAATGCAGGTGTAATTTGTTTTCAGTAAAAAGAGGGACGCGGCTTCGCGTCGCTGCTAACACAATAAGAGTAGCCAGCTGGCGTAGTGTACACGTTTGCCTTCCAAAAACAGCTATCTAATTTCAACCAAACATTTAATAAAAACCTGTCCTGTCTCTCTCTTAGCTACTACTTGCAGCGCAAGAAAGAAAAAAGAAAAAAGAAAAAACTGGCAAATGCTTAGTTGGTAAGCTCAATCTCTATTCTTTCTCATGTCCCAACCTCAATGCGCTTATGACTAATATTCCCACATAGTTTTATGAGTCACTGGTAAATTTCTTGGTAGCTTGTTGTGCAAAGGGACATATCATATATGAAATATGTACACATTGTGTGGCTTATTTTTATATAAGAATATATGAAATATTCATACATTTAAAAATTTATATATTTAAAAATTATTTTATTACAATGTTTTTAGTTTTGAGTTTTCAATTTTCAGTAATAAGCAGTATTCAAAGACCCTTGATATCAAAGCTTTCTCATTAAATGCAGATGTAATTTGTTTTCAGTAAAGAGAGAGATGCGGCTTCGCGACACCGCGAACACAATGAGAGTAGCCAGCTGGCGTAGTGTACACGTTTGCCTTCCAAAAACAGCTATCTAATTTCAACCAAACATTTAATAAAAAGCTATCCTGTCTCTCTCTTAGCTACTGCTTGCATCGCAAGAAAGAAAAAAGAAAAAAGAAAAAACTGGCCAATGCTGAGTTGGTAACCTCAATCTCTGTTCTTTCTCTTGTCCCAACTTCAATGCCCTTATGACTAATATTCCCACTTAGTTTTATGAGTTACTGGTAAATTTCCTGGTAGCTTGTTGAGCAAAGGGACATATCATATATGAAATATGTACACATTGTGTGGCTTATTTTTATATAAGAATATGTCCTAATGTCATTTTCAGATTTTCTTTGCTTTATTCTCTTAATATATTTATTGAGACCCCAATCCAATAGAAGTGGTTTTATATGGTAAGTACATATATATCTTTGGCATGAATGGAAGTGGATAGTTTTTTGTGGCACACACAAACTATACTTTTTGTTGTTTAATATGTAAGTGAAACTGAGAATACTGCTAATTAAATATAATTAATGAATAAACCTTTCCTAGGGGCTTTGTTTTGCTTTGCTTTATGTTTTTTTTTTATTCAGTGGGTTCACTGGTTTTGAACAAAATGGTGCATGCGATGAACATGAATTACCTAATTAGCTTCAAAACACAAACACAAAGCCAAAGACAAATCAATTGGGCTCCTCTTTTCCAATAGACAGTGGCACAGACAAAAAAGCAAGCTAGCCAACTGTAAAACTATGTTAATAGCACAAAACATTGGGAAATTAAAGAAAAAGAAGCTATCATTTCT
The DNA here is from genome assembly GCF_002906115.3 of Quercus suber. Lineage (NCBI taxonomy): Eukaryota > Viridiplantae > Streptophyta > Magnoliopsida > Fagales > Fagaceae > Quercus > Quercus suber. Next base: position 306,520 of record NW_027069693.1, on the reverse strand, counting down.
TTCAGAAATTTGACTGTAAGTAACTGGGAAGATCAAACTCCGTCATCTCATCTCCTATTTTATCTCAGCAAAATTTACTATCTCCGAATTCTATAACCAAAAAAGAAAAAGAAAAAAAAAATTCCAAAACCTTCAAAAAGGAAATGAAAATGAAAAAACTCTCTTTGCTCCGGTGGGCAAAAATTAAAGAAACCAAGCCGCTCACTGGTTGTGATCTTGGACTTCTTGGTTCCCTGGGGACTCTCTAGTTTCTTCAGTGGTAGCTTGTTCATGGTCACTCATCTCCTTTTTCATTGTCTCACAATTCTCAGCCTTGTTGTCCCCATCTTTTTTCTCACCCTTAACGTTAACTCCATCACCAAAAGAAGCAGCTTTGGAATACATAGGTGTGGCCAAGAAAGTTGGCTTCTCATCTCCAGCCATAATCACCAAGAATTTCTCTTCGAACACCTTCACTGCCTTGCTTTCAGAATCACCTGCGTCTTTTTCATCACCATTCTCCAAGTCTCTCTCTTGTCCACCTTCCCTCTCATCCAATTGCCCTGCAAGCTTCCAATAAGAACAAGCCAAGATCAAAAGCGCAAACGCTATCAGACCCAGCATCGCTGCAAGCCCTCCGAAGAGGTATGGCACCGGAGAGTGCCACGGAGACGGCTGTGCCCGTGTCTGCATCACTGACATAGATGGTGTTGGTGACACTATTGAAGTCTCTGCTGTTGTTGTTGTTGTTGAGCTAACTCTTGCCAACTGTAAAACTATGTTAATAGCACAAAACATTGGGAAATTAAAGAAAAAGAAGCTATCATTTCTTTCAGAAATTTGACTGTAAGTAACTGGGAAGATCAAACTCCGTCATCTCATCTCCTATTTTATCTCAGCAAAATTTACTATCTCCGAATACTATAACCAAAAAAGAAAAAGAAAAAAAAAATTCCAAAACCTTCAAAAAGGAAATGAAAATGAAAAAACTCTCTTTGCTCCGGTGGGCAAAAATTAAAGAAACCAAGCCGCTCACTGGTTGTGATCTTGGGCTTCTTGGTTCCCTGGGGACTCTCTAGTTTCTTCAGTGGTAGCTTGTTCATGGTCACTCATCTCCTTTTTCATTGTCTCACGATTCTCAGCCTTGTTGTCCCCATCTTTTTTCTCACCCTTAACGTTAACTCCATCACCAAAAGAAGCAGCTTTGGAATACATAGGTGTGGCCAAGAAAGTTGGCTTCTCATCTCCAGCCATAATCACCAAGAATTTCTCTTCTAACACCTTCACTGCCTTGCTTTCAGAATCACCTGCGTCTTTTTCATCACCATTCTCCAAGTCTCTCTCTTGTCCACCTTCCCTCTCATCCAATTGCCCTGCAAGCTTCCAATAAGAACAAGCCAAGATCAAAAGCGCAAACGCTATCAGACCCAGCATCGCTGCAAGCCCTCCGAAGAGGTATGGCACCGGAGAGTGCCACGGAGACGGCTGTGCTTGTGTCTGCATCACTGACATAGATGGTGTTGGTGACACTATTGAAGTCTCTGCTGTTGTTGTTGTTGTTGAGCTAACTCTGGCAATGGTTCTCATTTTTTCTTTTGCTTTTTTTTTTTTTCTTTTCTTTTCTTTTCAAAAAGCTGTTTCTCTTTGGTTTTGGGGTTTTAGGCAAGTGTAGAAAGCAAAGAATGTGAGTTTGAGAAAAGAGAGACGGTGAGGGGGCGTATTTATAGCTCAATAAAAAAGAGAGGGAAGAGAAAGATAAATAAATAAAACACTTTAATTTTATATATTTTGTGTTTCTGCTTTTGCTTTTTATTGGGGTCACGGAATTGGGCGTGTTATGTTGTTGTAACTTGTAAGCAGGATTCCTTTAAACTTGATCCTCTGCATCCGGATAGTGTCCCTATGGGGTGAGTTGGTGGGGCCAGGTTCAGGATTATTGGACCAGTGGTTGGTGTGGGCCCAACAACGACTAATCGTGACCCTATGATTGAACTTTATTTGGATCAATGCCCGTCCTTTTTTTTTTTCTTTTTTTTTTTTCCCATTTTAAGTATTTTACCTTTTGTCAATATTAGCATTTTAAGAATACAGCTGATTGTTGGACTGTAATCAGTTAATTCATGTGAAAGTAATTGCCCAGCTTTGTTTTTGTCTAGGCTATAAATGATTTGAGCCAAGATTAGATGTTTAAAATTAGTTTTTTTTTTTGTCAAACAAGCTTGGGTTTGTTTATGGGTTACTTAATTAATTTATTCATTTCTCATGTATAGTAAATAAGTAAAACCATAATTAAAATGCTCATATATTATCAATAAACTAAAAAAATTATTTGAAATAATATAAATGTATTTACAAACTTATACATTACAACCTCAAGTCTATACTAATATATTTTTAGAAAAATATATATATAAAATTATAATATTATATATAGTTAAATCGAGTTCTATATTTACAAGCTTATTCACAAACATATTATTATGTTTGAGTTTTGCTTATTTGCTAAATAAGAAAATATAAACAAACATTTTCTTAAGCCAAGCTCAAGTTACAAACAACTTGATTCATTTATAATATTGTTGCGACTAGGTGATGCATCGTAGATTTTAGTTTCAAAATTAGAGTGATAAAAAAAATTAGTTACAGACCATCACTAATAGACGTAAAAACAAGAGTGTTGTACACTGTGATCATATATATTTTATATTTGAAACGAAGATAAGAATTCACTTTTAGATTAGATTAGATAGGAAGTCAATTTAGTGTCTTAGTAAAGATGTTACTCACTCATATCAGAAATGACTACGGTGACTAAACCTTAAATAAAAATAACTGATTTTGTTCATGAATAAACTCATTGATTAATGAAGCATGGGTAAAATTGTATTTGCACTAAATGGGGGTACTTTTAGAGAGATAAGAGAGGGAGTAATACCATTTGCAAAACAATCTGTTCTTTGGGTATGATTGGTGTTTGAGAAAAACAAATTACCTACAAAAGATCACAATCTTGCTTTTTACAGATTTGGAGAAATGGGTATTATTCTAAACCTCCACTAATGTGTACTAGAATATGATGTTTTTGTTTGCGATGTCATATCTCCACATTAACAATCGAAATTATATCAATATATTAGGAGAGGCATTTTCTAATTTGTTGCTAGTGTCCCTATCTAAAATATAGACACAGTTAAAACGCACTTCGTTTCAACGCAATGAGATGTTAGTATAGTGAAAAGCGATCATAATCATTAAGCAGGGATAAAAGAGAATAAAAACAGTGTAAAGTGGCAACAAAGTAGAGTGACTCTCCTTTGGTTTCATAATTTGCATTGTGATTTGATTTCATGTTGTCTGGCTTGAAATCACCACAACAACTATCTTTATCTGCAGCAATCCACCACAGCATGCCTTTTTTATTTTTTAATGTTTTCATTTCATTTTGTTATTATTTTTAAGAGGACCATCATATGCAACTGAAAGGTATTAGACCATGCTCAGTGTGCTGCATGGGTGTGGCACTGTGGATAAGATATTTTCGATCATTTTTCAGTTCAATCACTATATGGCCCCCACTAGGATAGAGGATTCCATTTCGGCGGTAATGATCTTATGATGAATAATGAAAATAATGTAGCATGGTATCATCTCAAGAAGGTTTGGCTTTAGCTTTTTGTTTTCTTTTGAGGTTCTACATTTTTTTTTTTGTTGGATGAACTTGGGGTGTATCTTTTGGTTGTATAAAGGAAAGTAGAAAACTGTTGTGATTAGGGCTAACAAAAGTACACTCATACAAACAATAATATAAAACAAACACACAAGATAAACAATATTTAACGTGATTAAGCTAATTTCAAATTTACGTTCACAAGCAACACCAACCAAATTCACCATCAAAGATGTAGATTATACTTAATTTTAACCAAGCCACTTCAACCAAGCTTATACAAATAACACTACCAACCTCACAAATACAAATTAACTAATAAACCTCAAACACAAATTCACAATTCCAAAACTCCAATAAACCCAATAAATACTCTCTTACACAAAAAGAGACAAACAATCAAACTACTATTTTTAAAAAAATCTACTCTATGTTATTCTAAACATTTTCTCCTCTCTTCATATGGAAGGACTTTTGGGCAAAACCCCCAAACCCTTTGCAATAATGTCTATTTATAAGATGATTCTATTCATTGATGGACAAGGAATATTCTTCAATAAGGAACTTTCATTTTCAGATCAAGGAAAATTCTTTTTTTTTCCACACCAAGGAAACCTAATAATGAAATAAATCTAAATAAAATTTGTGACAATCTCTAATAAAAAGGAACTTCATTATTCATAATCTTTTATGAATAGAGAAAATTAATTCCAAAAGTTGGCAAATGATTTATATATGTAAAAGATGTGTAAATTGGAGCATCTCAAGCTTTAGTTGCAGTTGCACCGAAGTTGGCTACCTTCTTTGATTTGCTCTCACAAAAATTATGAACAAGAATTTATTATCCTACTTTTAGTGTTTCACTCTGAATTTTAATAAGTACAATATCTCATGTGTGATTTGTTTCCATTTTAAATTTTGGTTACTTTATAAGGAAAAAAAGACGTGACAAACTACAATTGATGAAATTTAAAGTAGAACAGAGGATTTTTATTTTGAATTATAATCTCACTTTTGAATCACATGACATATGAACTCAATTTTATCAAGATATATCATATATGATATCAAGTAAGTAAAAAAAAAAAAATCTTACTATAAGTTAATAATTTGACTAATGTACATGTTTGGCTCTTAAAATTTGGTGTTGGTTTCGTTTTGGACATTTACGTTTTTATTTTCATATTAGTTATACTATTTTTTGTTAACACCAATTGCTTTTTAATGTAGGTAGAAATTGAACCCCAAAATCTCAAATATCTTATTCAATGAGAAGAGATTTTATCAATTAAACTAACTGAGACTCATGATTGTTAAGTGCTAAATAAGTGGTATCTATTAAAACATGTCACTCATATAATATTAGGTGTCACTAGATTACGAACGAAAATAAACAACATGACCAATGTGAAAATGAAATCAACAATTACAAGTCAAAATGAAAATTTTAAAATGTAAAAAACCAAACGAAAAAACAAGCAAAATTTAAAGGATTGAAAGTATACTTTAGTATAATAATTTATAATGTTAGATTGAGATGGTTTGGTGAGCAACCATGTTGATCCCAAATGAGCTAGGTTTACACTCTTGCTTTGATTATAATTAGGTTAGTTGGGAGCTCTCCAGCCTCCCCTTAATTAAAACAGTTAAATACCATCTCTATCAACGTCTTGCTTTTACTCGCATTATTTGATCCACATCAGTACGGTCATAGGAAAATGGTTCACTAAATTGATTGGAGAGCAATTGCAAGCCATCCAAATGCAACGATGACTTTTTTGGTTGATTTTCTTGTGATCTAGGATCAGCTTGTGTTTATTAATGGTGGTGATACAGAACGACCTACATTGCTACCTAAATTCACCATCCAAATTTCAGTTTTCCCATGAGAAACATGTGAGATATCAAAGGTGTCATAGCCCAAATTCTTTCCTTAAAAAATAAAATAAACAGAGAAGATTCGTGGCCTCCTATATTTTTTGTTAGCCTCGATCTCATTTGTGGTTGCTCTAAAATATTTGATTGGGCGCGTACCTTAGGGCTAGCAGGTTACTGAGTCATTGTCGTAATCATAGTTACACTTAATGCAAAATGTTGATGGTGTCATTGTCCAAATATATTCACATCAAAAGATATGCAGCCGCAATTGTTATTCACTGTCTAGGGCGCCCAGGATGATTTCATCAATATTAATTGCACCCACTTTTGATAATCTAGCTCCAATCTCAGAATTAGATCCAATCTCAGAATTAGATATTAAGGGTTATACTAACATATGTCCTTTGGACATACATTAATAAACTATTTTAAAATTTTTTTATGTGAAATAAAAAAGTAACTCATTTTTTTGACAAAATTTTCAATTTTTTTTTATTATTTTATTTTATAAAAAGATTATTAAAGAGCCTTAACTGAGCTTGACAAGTAGCACTCACTGTGAAAAAAAGAGCATGCGTTTAGGTTGGTTTTGTGTCATGGGATAGGATAGAATCAATGAGATTGACTATAGGAAAAAAAAAAAGGATCCAACCGACCGACGTAATCAATTACAAAAAGTCTAGAGACGCACACTCTTGCAGACACTTTCTTACAATAAGTAGTACGCATATGTAGTGGTGAACATATTAATTTTCACAAGTACAGTAGTTGTCTTCTATGCGTAAGTGATATAATCTAATAACACATTAATAAATATATAAGTTGTGTCAAAGTGTGTGACATAAAATGTGTTCACCCGGTGAATTAAGCAATAATAGGAAGGAAGGAATTTTTGGTTTGCGCAGGAGGCCAGGAAAGTCGCAAGGAAATTGATGGAACAATAAGACATATAGTGCATCAGCAATAACCCCACAAGCACAAGCACAAGCACCAGCACCAGCACTAGTTAATTCTTTGCCTGCCACCCTACTGGCCTCTCCGCCCAGCAGGCCCCATTGCTCGCGGCATTTTGGCACTCACTGTGTGGGTACCCTCCTCAATGCCTCTCAATCATATCATCATTTTGGATTCACATCAGGTGCAACACTTAGGGTATTGCACCTGGTGCAATACCAAATGAATGGTTTAGATTGAAAGTTGAAAAAACAACTTTCAATCTCAATCATTGAATAAAATATATTAAGAACAAAGTTAAAAAGTTAAAGATAACAAGTAAAAAAAGTAAAAAAAAATTGTGAAGGAAATGAGTGAATTGCACCAGGTGCAATGCCCTAGGTATTGCACCTGGGAATCCCATCATTTTATCCCCATTTCCATTTCTATAAGTGTGTGGGTCCCTCTACTTATATTCCATTTGGACAAGTGTGTGGTCCCTATATTTTCCATTTTAACAAGTATACTTGGTAGGGTCCCCTATTTCATCATCTTCCACCAATTATTATTATACCATCGCGAGGATTAATCAGTTTTGTGTAGTACAATTGTGCCTTAATGCTTTCATTTGTCAACATTGAACATTCTTTTTAGCCATGAACTTAATCAATTTTGAGTTATGTTAGCCGCATTACAAATTCTATTGCATAAAATTTTTGGTAAATTCCATTTACAATTCTTAAGGTTTTGGGCTAATATCAACCAAATTTAAGAATTGGTTGACATTAGCTCAAATCTTATGGTATGTTAGTGGAATTTACCTTAAATTTGATAATTTAATGATGATTCACACAAATTAATATTATTTATTATGTTGTTAAAGTGTCACTAATCAAAATTTACTATATGCATTTTTTAGTAAAATTTGTATTAAATGTAACATCTTCCATCAATTATTTTATAATTTGTCCTATAAGATTTTTAGTTAAGGAAGTCCCTTCTAATCTCTTATTATTATAGGCATTACAATGAGTGCAATTATATTGCCTCCACTCCAATGAGATCTTTTGGTTGTGCGAAATGTGTATTGGATAATATTGTCTATAAACTAGTAAACCTACTAAAGATGAGAACCATTTTTTTAAAGATTCTTTTTTTAACTTAATAGTTTCAAGTTACAACGGGAGATAAAAGATTTGAACCCTTGAATGTCTTATTTAAAAACATCAAAATTTGCTAATCAATTGAATTACAAAACTCTTGGCATTTTTATTAAAGATTTTAAGAGTATTTTATCTAAAATTTTTGCACGGACATCATATCTTTGCAATTTTCTTATTGGGATTAAGGTCTTCTCAATTATTAAAACAACATAATAATATTTAACATTTATATTCTTACCACACCCATAAACAAAATGAAAAATCAAGATAGATCTTGTGGTAGGGCAAGCATAATTTAGGGTTCTACAAATTTTTTAAAAGTAAAGTACATAAAATTATCCTTTGATTCCACTCAGTTTATAATATACACATAATTATAATAATTTTATATGATTTTTTTTATTTTGAAAGATTTTATTCATTTTGATAGGATGATTTCGATCAAATTTAGACAATCTTAAGCATATTCATCAATTAAAGTGACGTACAATAAAGTAGATCTTGATCTTCACTTGGTACTAACTTGATAGGAATCTAGTGATAGATAGAAAAATAATAGACTTTGCATTACTTTCTTAGTAATGGAGGAACCAAAATCTTTTTTATTATATAGAAGTATAATAACCATACCATGGAATGACAGGGCACTCATATTAATGGCAAGTGACTTCACACACACTTTGGATGGGACCAAGAGAATTGAGAGAGGAAAAGAGTCTTATCTACAATAAATAGCTATATATATACTTTTGAATTCTATTACAAATTATAGTTTCCGGGTCCAGCTATCCATTGTATTAGCACAAACTTTTGATTCATTATGTTATGGAAATTTCATACATTTGGAATCCTCTACTTTAACAGAACTAGTTAGAATATTAATAAAACCTTCTTTTAATTTGGGGGGGTGACTTGGGGCATATGCTTTCCATGTATCCAAAGCCAGGCTTTGCATTAATTGTCTTGCTATCTATATTTCTATCTTGTTATTACCTCAAGGACAAAAATACAATCATTCAAAAGGATAGAGGCAATATGTGCTTTGGGGTAGTGTCAAAGCAATGCTAGATTGTTTGCTTGCTGCAACCACAACAAAAAGACCTGAAATATTATAATTATAATAAACAAGGAAAGAGAGAAAGAAAGAATAGAAAACCTATCAAATTTGGTTTTATGAGCCTGACAAGAAGATCCTGAAGTGAACTTCCTAGGAATTGGACCTTACTAAAAATACCTCTCTCATTCATGTTGCTCTCTCTCTCTCTCTCTCTCTCTCTCTCTCTCTCTCTCTATATGCAGAATCTTTGTTTGTCACTTGGCCTCTTGGCTCCGAGAGTGCTTATATGATCAACTTTTCTTTTATCAATTTCTTCATGCTAACACCAAATCAACTTTACCTTTTATTTTTCCTTGTTCCTCATTAACAATTATTCTTTTGTAACCGTTAATTGACTTTTGTAGAGCCTTTTTCTGCGTAAGTGGCATCTTATTTTGCTTAAACTTCAACTTCATCAACTTAATAAACTCATCACATCCAACATGTTTCACATTTGTTTGTCAACTTTTCCCATGTTGATGAATCAACTAACCCAGCCTAAAGAGTACTTATATTATTCTCCATTTCTTTTTTCTTCTTTTTCTTATTTTGTTCTATGGATTCCATATTCTATTTGGTTAGTAGTTTCATACTTTCACATACATACCAAAGTCTGATAGTGCATCCGGATCCGATCCCTCTCTCTCTGCACTATGATTTGTATCTATTTTGATGCTCCATTTTTGCTTTTATCACATCATTAGATATTCTGTTTTCCTTCACTCAACGCCACTTGGAGTTGAATTTTTTTGTGAAATTTTGATTCTCCAAATTTAGTAGTTTTCTTTTCACGAAATCAGCAATCTCTCAACCTGCATGAATGAGGTTGAATCCAATATGGAAACTTCCATAGCGTGGTCTAATTAGGTGATTAGAAAAGAAAACGCCTAAATTAAAATTTGGACATTTTTTTCCTTTCAACTTTTTAGCTTATTTATTTATGTACAACTTTTTAAAATCTAACCCTTTTTTTTTTTTTTAATTATAAAACTTTTTAAAATCTAACAGTAGCTTAGCTAGAAGAAGTTTCACATGATTTGCAAGTGTTTATTAAATTCATTCTCTAATGAACTTTTGTCTCTATCCACTGCGCCTGGTGGCTTTTCTCTCTTTCTCATTTCACATGAAAAGTGAAACAGATTTCGGCTTGTACTCATAGACTCTCAGAAACCTAAAAATAAGAGAGAGAGAATATTGTATCCATTCATCATAATAATTGTTGCAATGACGTTAAATATTTTGGTTGATATTATAATAAACACAAAAAGCTCATAGTGGATAGGGCACTTAGATATGGCTAAACTTTCTATTTAATTTAAAGGTTAGCGTCCAAACTAATCTAGTTTAACATAATAAAGAAACGCACGTAACGATCTATCAGTGGAATCTTTTGAGTTTTGCCTCAAGAAATATGAGAGAGAGACAGATAGAAAGGTACTTGTTCCTAGTTCCCACTTTCCACCACTTGGTGGATCTGTGACGTTGAGATCCATTTAACAATGCTTCTAATCCTAAAACCACAGGTGGGTTCTTGTTTCAGAGTTTCCCAAGTGTCAAAAGTCTCATCTCATGCATCTTCTATGGCACTGGCACTAGCACTTTTTACACATTTTTTAGCCTCTAAAGCTTCATTTTTTTTTTTTTTTTTTCTTTTGCTTGGTGCAGGTAGGGCTTGTACCAAAGGTGTTAATATGGATGATAGAAGGGTTTTGTTTTAGAAGAATAGGGGATCCATATTACACATATTTTTGCCTCTAAATTTTTTTTCTAAGGCTATTATGCTTGTGTCACCACCAAAGGTGTTCATGGTAGTTGGTTCTATCTTCTGTGGTTTGCGAATCCATACAGCTCATGCACAGAGAAGTGCCCAGTATCTCACATGCACATTTGAAAACAGAAGATAAAAGCCTTGATGTACATTTCCCACATGAAAAAGCATGTAAGTCATCAATTTTCAGTCACTAAAATGATTATTCTATCAGAAACAATGGTCGACAAACACATGCGCATAATTAGCGCATGTTATTACATCAAAATCAAAACATGAAATGATCATCAAACCTTTATTACTCACTAACAGCATAAACCATGTTTTTTTCATTCAGCAACAATTTTTTAACAGCTTAGAGTCAACTCTATATGGATAAACAAAAAGAGAAAAAAAATGACTTGACATTTTTATGATGACTTTTGTTGGCTATAACGTTGTATTCCGGGGACGTCTATGATGCCGGGAGGAAAAACTGGATCCGTGGCTGCTCTAACAGCAACTTGCGCCACTGCGGTAACATTGACAGGAGAAATGAACAGAGGCCCAACAAGTGGCAGCTGGCTCATCGGTTTTGCATGTTGGAGAACCTGCAACGTTTGAGAATAATTTAGTTAAAACTCTATAAGACATTAGGATTCTTGAACTAAAAAATTTAAACATAATGGCTATAACTGTTTCCACATGAGTCGCATTCTCAAAAAAGCTTTATCACACTATGAGGTCCTTACTGGATCATTAAAATAGAGGAACATGTTGTCAATAAGCACAGAACCTTTTTTGATGTTGGGTTACTGGAAATGGGGCTTGGCATTCAAACTTGGGCTTAAGGCTTCTCAGTCCCCAATGTCGATATGATTTGGTACCCAGACCTAAATGAATTTTAGGTTGTTTCCCAAGCAGCCAATGTAGAAATTTAAAAGATACATAATATCTCAAAAAAATGCTTAACTGCCCGTTAGGTTCAATAATCAACATTTATACTGAATTAAAAAATTTATAGTATTATAGCAGAGAATGAGATCATTGTTTGACACAAAAAAAGGTCTTATGCAGCGAACAGTTGAAGATGTAAATAATTTATGCTGGAAGAAACAGAATTGCTTATATTTTTTAGGGTCCCATTAGATACTTAGGGTCCAGGGATCTTTTACCTACAATATTGAACCTTGAAAAAATTGACTGATTGTTTGGACATGTAAATCCTTTGCAACACATTAATGAAGAATACTACTATAAGACGCATTATGGTGCAAAAAAGCCATTTATTAACTACACTCCAGGTGACGCAAACCATCTCAAGCTGTTAGAAACTATTCTCCCCCCTCCTTTAGAAGCTCTAAAAGCCTCCAAAATAAATCTAGAGTCCTCCAACAAGTAGTCTGGAAGCACTCTGCAAATAACACCACCTTAAAACTACCTTACCCTCATATGTGAAGAAAAGCATGGAACACATAACTAACAAGAATATTGTTAAAATACTGGTTAAATGATTAAATTACCATTTTCTAACAGCTTAAACTTTTGGATTTATCATAGTATCAAACCAGGTGGCCCTAAATTTGAAGCATGTCTCCACTCTACCCAATTTAAAAAATAAAAAATCTCACATATTGGGCCCCATTTATTAAGTGGGAGTCTGAGCTCACATGTAAGGAGTGTTAGTTTAACGATTAAACTCAACATTTTCTAACCACTTAAGCTTTTGAGACAAATCATAATTTATCAAGTAAGATATAAGTTGTTAAGTGGAAAGACATGTACTGATTGAGTCATGAACAGTAATTATGGAATTTCAGGTGGAAAACAATGTGATTGCAGAAGAAAGGTGCCCTCTTTGGCTAAATCTAGCTGAACCAGGTACTCATATGAATCAGGCATGCTTTCATCTTGGTTCCAGCATAGATGGGGAACATAAGAAAAAACAAAGAATATATTATATATGATGCACAGTGAGTTTACCATCTCCAAAGGAGAACCGATTACACCTAAAGGTATCTTCATGCTCCCAACACTGCGAGTCCCATAAATAAACCCAGGCCTCAGAATCACTCCTGAAAAAAGGCAGATAACATGCTTTATCATGTAAATAGAAGTTCCCATTGTACTGAGATCATAAACTAGTGCTTAGACTCCACTGGTCAGCTACAACAAGATGATAATTTCATATTTCAAGAAAATACTTCAGGATGTAGAACTGAAATATTACACCATAACTGGCAAATATGAGTGACCAATGTCAGTTCAAAAGTTCAACTAGGTCTCAAAGGAATTCCAATTAAAACACACACACACACACACACAAACATATATATATATATATATATATTAGGTGTAATATATAACACCAGTCACCGTGAAAGAATGAGAAAGCTCACCACTATAAGGGAATTTGCTTAGCAGCTCTGTCTCAGCAGCTCTCTACATTAAAAAAAAAGATGCAACAAAGGATTTTCCATAAGATGAAATTGAAAATTAAACAAACTTTACTTAGCTCAGCATGTTGTATTCTATGATGCTAGTTTTCAATTTGCTGCTCTCTGCGATGCTGTTTTTGCAGCTTGTTTCAATAAAAGTTTCTCTTGATTATCAAAAAATATATCTAGCTCATGTCATTACCAAGTATTCCCTTACATGTTTAAGGTTCTAACTAGCTACACTTGAAAATTTTAAAGAAAAGAAAGGACTAATACTTTTTGAGAGAGAGAGAGATAGAGAGAGAGAGAATGACCAAAAAAAAGTAGCTTTGATCATTAGTACACCATTTTATTGGTAGATTACGCTAATGATTCTGAGCCTTATGTAAATAGAAAGGCATATAATAGGACAGAAATAACCAATGAGCTCTTGCTCATTCTTTGTAATAATAATGAGTGTGTCCTAATTTGTATGTTAATTTCCAATTGTTATGGTCTGCTAGAGCAGTTGACAAAAATCGACTAAAGAATTTGTTTCAATGTAAAAATTGATGTCCTTAATTACTGACATTATTATTTCTGGTACTTCTCAACTTAGAGCATTGAAGTAAATGATCTAGTTTCTTTTCCTACTATTACTTAAATAGGCAAAATCCAATGCACTTTAGAATAAAATGGAAAATAATGACCACACACATTTAAATCGTCAAAACCCAAAAATTTTTAAAACAAAAATATTAAATCATACACAATATTAAACCTAAACCATACACATCATAGGGTGCAATTGATGACCCAAGTACGACTTCAATATGGCATTTAAAACAGCCTTCAAAGGGAGAAATGTTTTATAAGGCATTTTTCCAATGCTTGCAATCCTGGATTAATTTTACCAAGAGCCTTGTAGCTCATCCAACATCTCCTAGTGTTTTCAACGAAGATATCCAAGGTTCAAATCCCCCCTCCCCCATTTAACAATTAAAAAAACCATCCAGAATTAATTTTCAGATATTGTCATTGCAATACCTTTCCCGCATAATATCCTTGCAGTAAGTAATTTGCCACGCCAAAATCAGTAGCAGAGACATACACAAATCTTTTCACACCTGCAGGATCAAGAGCCAATCATCTTCCCCCCTCCTTTAGAAGCTCTAAAAGCCTCCAAAATAAATCTAGAGTCCTCCAACAAGTAGTCTGGAAGCACTCTGCAAATAACACCACCTTAAAACTACCTTACCCTCATATGTGAAGAAAAGCATGGAACACATAACTAACAAGAATATTGTTAAAATACTGGTTAAATGATTAAATTACCATTTTCTAACAGCTTAAACTTTTGGATTTATCATAGTATCAAACCAGGTGGCCCTAAATTTGAAGCATGTCTCCACTCTACCCAATTTAAAAAATAAAAAATCTCACATATTGGGCCCCATTTATTAAGTGGGAGTCTGAGCTCACATGTAAGGAGTGTTAGTTTAATGATTAAACTCAACATTTTCTGACCACTTAAGCTTTTGAGACAAATCATAATTTATCAAGATATAAGTTGTTAAGTGGAAAGACATGTACTGATTGAGTCATGAACAGTAATTATGGAATTTCAGGTGGAAAACAATGTGATTGCAGAAGAAAGGTGCCCTCTTTGGCTAAATCTAGCTGAACCAGGTACTCATATGAATCAGGCATGCTTTCATCTTGGTTCCAGCATAGATGGGGAACATAAGAAAAAACAAAGAATATATTATATATGATGCACAGTGAGTTTACCATCTCCAAAGGAGAACCGATTACACCTAAAGGTATCTTCATGCTCCCAACACTGCGAGTCCCATAAATAAACCCAGGCCTCAGAATCACTCCTGAAAAAAGGCAGATAACATGCTTTATCATGTAAATAGAAGTTCCCATTGTACTGAGATCTTAAACTAGTGCTTAGACTCCACTGGTCAGCTACAACAAGATGATAATTTCATATTTCAAGAAAATACTTCAGGATGTAGAACTGAAATATTACACTATAACTGGCAAATATGAGTGACCAATGTCAGTTCAAAAGTTCAACTAGGTCTCAAAGGAATTCCAATTAAAACACACACACACACACACACAAACATATATATATATATATTAGGTGTAATATATAACACCAGTCACCGTGAAAGAATGAGAAAGCTCACCACTATAAGGGAATTTGCTTAGCAGCTCTGTCTCAGCAGCTCTCTACATTAAAAAAAAAGATGCAACAAAGGATTTTCCATAAGATGAAATTGAAAATTAAACAAACTTTACTTAGCTCAGCATGTTGTATTCTATGATGCTAGTTTTCAATTTGCTGCTCTCTGCGATGCTGTTTTTGCAGCTTGTTTCAATAAAAGTTTCTCTTGATTATCAAAAAATATATCTAGCTCATGTCATTACCAAGTATTCCCTTACATGTTTAAGGTTCTAACTAGCTACACTTGAAAATTTTAAAGAAAAGAAAGGACTAATACTTTTTGAGAGAGAGAGAGATAGAGAGAGAGAGAATGACCAAAAAAAAGTAGCTTTGATCATTAGTACACCATTTTATTGGTAGATTACGCTAATGATTCTGAGCCTTATGTAAATAGAAAGGCATATAATAGGACAGAAATAACCAATGAGCTCTTGCTCATTCTTTGTAATAATAATGAGTGTGTCCTAATTTGTATGTTAATTTCCAATTGTTATGGTCTGCTAGAGCAGTTGACAAAAATCGACTAAAGAATTTGTTTCAATGTAAAAATTGATGTCCTTAATTACTGACATTATTATTTCTGGTACTTCTCAACTTAGAGCATTGAAGTAAATGATCTAGTTTCTTTTCCTACTATTACTTAAATAGGCAAAATCCAATGCACTTTAGAATAAAATGGAAAATAATGACCACACACATTTAAATCGTCAAAACCCAAAAATTTTTAAAACAAAAATATTAAATCATACACAATATTAAACCTAAACCATACACATCATAGGGTGCAATTGATGACCCAAGTACGACTTCAATATGGCATTTAAAACAGCCTTCAAAGGGAGAAATGTTTTATAAGGCATTTTTCCAATGCTTGCAATCCTGGATTAATTTTACCAAGAGCCTTGTAGCTCATCCAACATCTCCTAGTGTTTTCAACGAAGATATCCAAGGTTCAAATCCCCCCTCCCCCATTTAACAATTAAAAAAACCATCCAGAATTAATTTTCAGATATTGTCATTGCAATACCTTTCCCGCATAATATCCTTGCAGTAAGTAATTTGCCACGCCAAAATCAGTAGCAGAGACATACACAAATCTTTTCACACCTGCAGGATCAAGAGCCAATCATCCGGCAAATAAAAAAAAAAAAAAAAAAACCTTCAAATTGCTCTTCACAGAAGAAATCTGCACCACCATCATGAAGACTAGAATATTTACAAAATTTTGGTTTTGAACTCAAATCCAAACACTCAGATTCAGGCTTTTCAGGTCAGGTGAGGAGGCTTAGATCCACTTATAGTATAAACCTAGATTTCTTCTCACTATCCCATTCGTAAACATCTATTTGCATTGATTTCCGCAGTCCCATTAAAATCACACATAAGTCACCAACACAAAATATCTAGGATTTTTTCCATAAGTAAATTCATTGAAAACGCACAAAAGGGGGTGCAACCCTAGTTCATGTGAAATGTACAAAGGAATAGCCAACTAGAGAAAATAAAGAAAAAAATAAACAGTACAAGCTAAAGTTCATATCAGCTAGGAAATAGAGGAGTCAAGACAGTGAAAGCGGAATTATTTGATATCCCCTCATAGAGGGACATGTGGAACAAAAATTTCTGCCGTACAAAAAAATGCTCCTTTCCATAAAAAGCATGTCTAATCTTCTCACTCCAAATGTTTCACATTAAGCACAATGAATTCTCTTTCCAAATTTCTCCACTAGCATGTTTACTAGTGCGAATAGATATAAAATCATTGTCCATAACTCATGAGCCATTGGACAATGTAGAAATAAATGATCTATAGATTCACCATCAGCTTTGCATGCACAGCACTAATCCATAACTCAAATTGTACATTGTCAAAACCCTCCCTAGGGCTTTTGGTCCAAGTGAAGAAAGCAAACCCCGGCAAAGCTCTTGCTTTACATATTCTTTTCCATGGAAAGAACCGGTTACCTTCTGATTGCAACATCTTCAAATAACTTTAAACCTGGAAACCGTATGTCTTTGAGGGATACAAAAACATTTTGTCCTCTCCCTCTAATCTAATTTCAGTAGAATAGAGATTATCCAAAACAAGCTCCATAAATTCCATTTCCCAATCCTGAAATTATTTGATGAATAAACACTGAATAACTCAATTTGATCAATCCATACAATTTGCAACTCAAGCATCTCTATATTTGCAATCATGAGAAGCTTAGGATATTTTTCCTTGAAAATTTTACATAGCTATGTAAAACCCTTTCTACTCCCACCAGCTCACTAGAGAAGTGAGTGGTGTTATGGTCACCTGCTATGCACCATGGAATTCTGCACCAGCTGTATACACCTGCAAGTTCTTTACATAGTTTTCGTCTTTCCCCAGCTACATTGGGCCATACACTCCTGAGAAAGACCACAGAATACCATCAGAGGCATCTAAATTTACAAAAAACTGAAAATCACCCCCCACCTCTTCCAGTTTTTCTACAACCCCTTTGTCTTATAATACCAAAATGACACATGAAGCCCCCAATGAACTTGAAAAGGGCTAATGTACAAATTGGCTTCCCCAAATGCTCCTCACAATTTCCTGAGTTATTATTTCCCTCTTTGTCACCTGAATGCTCACAATATCTGCCCTCCAATCTCAGAGGAGATATTAACTTGAGCTACATTATGGCAAAATGAGACCTGTACCATTTCTTGATGCAGAAATCCCACACTCCCCTTTCTTTCCATAATTGACAGAGGACAGCAATTTCTTCAATTCCCTTTATCCCTTTGTTGACTCCTTTGGACCCTGATTCCCTGTTTCTGCTTTTGCTACATTGCTCCTCATATTTTTCTCAATTTTCATGAACAGAGTCCAAGCTCGACAAATGAGGTTCCCAGAAATATACTAAACCTATTAATGTGGTTTTTGACCCATTCTATGAAATGAACTTAAACAGACCAATCCAAATCTTGCCAGAACTTAAGAAGACCTCCTTTAGTGTATACTACTCTAAACAGCATGGACACTTTCAGCAGAAAAACAGAACATTTTTATTCAGGTTACGTTTAACATCCAAATGTTAAAGCATATTCAGAAGTTGCCACATGATACCTATGTTGGTATTGCAACAAGTCAACAGATTTGATAATCACCTATGAAGCACGGGTGCTTTTTGAGACTCGGGTGCGGGTGCGGGACTCAGCAATTTTTGAAAAAGGTGGGTGCGGGTGCGGCGGGACTCGATAATTAAAAAATTATTAAAAATATTTTTATTTATATTTTTAATATATTGCTAAGCATACTTTTTTATATAATAATAATAGAATACTCATATAATAATAATAATAGTAATAAAATAAATAGATAGATAATAATAAGTACACTAAAGTTTTTGACACTTGAATTATAGACAAATGTATCAAAATAGATGAAACATCCCATAAATAAATAAAAAAATGTGGCTTAGTGGCTCACGTATTTGGCCAACCCAAAAACAAATTAAATGATATAGGTGGCAGATATTAAAATAGGTGTAGCTTCTTCCCATTACCCAAAAAAAAAAAAAAGGAAAAAAAAAAAGAGGAAAGTTGTGGCTGGCTCACGTGTTTGGTCAGAGAGCCACAAAAAAACAAAATAAAGTTAACAAAGTCCTATCGTTTTACGGTAAAAAAAAAAAAACAAAACTTTTCAAAAAAAGAAACAGAACAGAGTTACAGAAGGCAGGGGCTCTGGCGAAAAAAAAGGAAGAAGAAAACGAAGAAGCAAAGAAGAAGAAAGGGGTTAAGGCCACCGGTATTACAATCTAACCTCTTTCCTCTCCATCTTCGCTGGCTCAAGAGACAGTCAGTCACAAGTTTTTATCCATTTTTTTGTTTGTTTTCATTTTCTTGTTCGGCGCTGGCACGGTGTGTTTCGGTGGTTTCGCCCGATATGTCCGATATGGCTCGAGTCGGCGCGAATCTGCCCGAGTCTGAGCCGAGTCAGCGCGAGTCGTGATAAAAAATAAAAAAAAAAAACACGTTGCAGGATGCGGCCCGACGCGCGGTCAGCGGCATCCCTCCTGCGTCGCTGCATCGTGCCGCGTCGGACGCGGGTGCGGCTCCTCTGGCGCCGCGTCCGTGCTTCCTAGATAATCACCAGTGCTGTTGTCAATCAATAGTGGCAAAGCACTGGGAAGAAGAAAACTAAAAGCTCACCCCCCCCCCCTCCCCTCTTCCCCTCCCCCACCTCCACCTCTAGCCACAACGGGAGGAAAACATAAAGAAAAGAGAAGGAACTGACAAAGAAATTTATGAGACACAAGTCAAAGTATTTCCCCCATCCAAATTAAAAATACATTGTCACCATAATTAGTTTCCATCAAAAGATACAAAACAACTTACAACAGCAGTCGCCCCACTAAGAGCTTCCTTCAATGTATCAGGTAAAAGAAGGTTTCCTGGAAATGGGAAGAATTTTTTGGAGGCATTAAACAAAATCCCAAAAATGAAGTCATCAAGAAATAGGCCAATTCGAGAAGGCATACCTTGATGCCAGGTAACGTGGTTAGCCCAAGAATCACGTATAGATGATCTACCAGACCTAAAAGGAAGAAGAAAAAATTAAGGAAAAGATGGTGAATCTTTAAAGAACCAGAAAGTTCCCACAACGGCTTCTACAGCATTATTAAAATTTTCACTGAAATTGCTGAAATTAAATTTCCATTTTTTTAATCATATGTGCAGGTTTACAAGACATTATAAATGCCTATCTCAACTGATTTGCTTTATACTTATCCAAAAAGAAATAGAAGTCATTTGCTTCATGATAATAAGTCAGCTTATGAAGACTGATGGACACAAACACATTAGATTCTAAGAAATTGAAAATCATTAACAAAGGTCCAAGTAAATCAAGTTAGTTGCACATATATCAGGGAAATGCAGCATTTGGTAGCACAAGCAAGCAGTGATAGGTAGAAGAACCAAGAGGACAAAATGCAAGATGCACAAAATTATATCATTTCTGGTACTTGCAGCAATGTATACAAATATCAATACTTTGATTTTCCAAATAAAATTATGCATAACTTTCACGCCATCAGAGCATCCTTGGACTTCTACTAATCCAAGTTCATATACGATGAAAATAGATTATGCTGCATTTTATACCAACAGGCCAGTCCTATCCAAAATGTCATTAGCATCAGCAGGCACATTAAGTTGCATCCACCTAGATAAGAACCATTGGCAACAGAGACAAAAAATATTTATGAAAATATTAAGAGTTCTGTACCTGCTGAGGCTAGCAACAGTCAATCCCCGATCTAAAGCTTCTCTACAAACATGTGATCCAACAAATCCACTTCCACCCAACACAAGTAACTGAATCAAATTTCATTCAAGGCAAAGTCAAGAGAGCACAAGAATCCATACAACATGATTAATGGATTACAAAATTCATAGTAATCTGCATCCTCACAGTGTAATACCTTCTGTGTTGGAGGTGGGGGAACATCTACCGCCTCTGCTTCCTCAACTTTGGATGTTTTGTCAACCTTGAATGATTCATCAACCTTGGTAGAATCTGTTGTCATATATCTCCCATTTCCGGATACAGCCATTGTACTATATTAATTGGAATGAGAATATAAAAAAATTAACATCATAGTAAGCATGAGTGAACCACATAGTCAACATGCTATCTCAATTGAACATAAGATACAAATCCACTATTATGTTATAGAACAAAAGCAACTAAAGTCACTTGACCTAATAGCCCAGCCAATGATGTCAAAAGAGATTAAAAAAAGTGCAACACATTACAACATGAGCAATATTTGTTGAAGCAACATAGCTTTACAAAATGTTTGTTATAACAACACTAATATTTCAAAAGTAGTACCTGAAAGCTACATAAAATGCAAGACCTAAAATATTTGACATGCCCAATGGCATAAGCTAAGCTTCGTTAACAGAGGTATAAAAAGGTGAAGCAGCTGATAATACAAACACCAAGTGGAACAAAAAATAAAAATAACAACTACGGAGCTAACAATGACATCCACATTCAAAATGGGCTCACCTATAATTAACAGTCATTTGCACAATTTGAGTTTCCCATATTGGCAAATATAGTTTGGATATTAGAAGGATCAGTAGCACTATGATGCAGCACAAAAAATAAGAAAAGGTTGGATATTGTTCTACCTAGACAAAACCCTTGATTCCACCATAAAATAAAAGGATCTGTCAACAAATATTTTGAATGAACCATAACAATCACTTCTTCTTCTTTTTTTTTCACATGTAAGCCTATTTATATCATAAACTTTAAATGTCATTAACATTAAACAGACCCAAACCAATACAGTGTCCAGCTATGGCTGTATTTTGACAAGTAAAGTCATAAAAGCTAAAAATAAATAAAAGCCCCCCTTGCTCCCCTTCCTCTTCCCTCCAAATATCTTGATCACATTGGCATTGTTAAGCTGCAAAATCAATTTATCTCCAAATCATTGTCAATAGCCTTATAGTTCAACTGACATTTCTTGGGGTGTTTTCAACATAAACATCTAAGGTTCAAATCCCCACAACACCCCCCCCACCCCCAAACTATTGAATTAAAAAAAAATTAAAAAATTAAAAATCACCAAATTATAGATTCAGTCATTCCAGCGTTGAGTGTACACTCACTAATAAGAATCATTAACAAAACAAAAAAATATATATATATATATATATATTAAAAAAAAACCCACAATTTACATAATCAAATGAAATTCAATAACGCATACAAAAAAACAAAAAAAAAAAGTGAGTTAAACACGTACTACATGTAACAGTTTCTAGACAACCCAGTTTCACATATTTTTCAAAAACTTAGTTTCACAGCAATATCCTACAAACTTTAATTACTAAAAATTAGAAGCAAATGAAACCCAGAAATTTCGGAGACCCGGTTACTTTTATATCCAAATTCATCAATGCAGTCGAACCCATGTCATATATCAGACAAAAAAATTACAGCACATACATAAACTCATACAATACAGAAAAAATGTTGCCATAAAAGCCCCATAATTAGTATTAAAAACCCAAGTAGCATTTGGGTCAAAATGTAAAATTGTTACAGAAAAGAGAGACTTACTTGAGTCTGGGAATCGATTGTTTTGAAAAGATCAACCGAGAAATAACTGACCTCATTTGATATTGCCCTTTTTTTTTCTCTAAAGTTGATATTAGCTATAAAATCCTCTCTCTCTCTCTCTCTCTCTCTCTCTCTCTCTCTCTGTGTTTGTTTTTTTCTTCACTGGAGCAGAAGTGGGAATCAAAGATTGCCTTGAGGCACAAGTAGTGAATGGAGACTGAGGCAAGTGGGTTCACAAAGATGAAGAACAGTTTGGTTCAGAGAGACACATGGCGGGTGGTACTGCTGACAGGTAAGGTAGCACATGTGGCTCAACGTAAGCCTAGAGAAACTATTGTAGGCTTTGTAGCGGAAAACTCTGTCTATGGTGTTTTGGGCCGACTAGGTTTTGCCATGTAGCTGGGCTTAGGACCCCAAATAAATCTTCATCATTTATGTATCTTATATTAATATAATATTAGCTAAAACTTAAAGAAAATTTAATTAGATTCTATAATTAAAATCCAATTTTATGTTGAGTCCTAAATTATTTATTTTTGAGATTTTTATTTCTTAATTTTGGAGTTAAATGTGAGACTCCATTATAAATATTCATCCAAGTGAGTTATTGAGTACAAAAACTAAAGAGTCTAGAACTAATGAACATAATTTTTTTTAAATTAAAAATTTACATTTTTTACTTAATAATATTCTTACATGGCTTTTTAAAGAGTTAAAAAAATATATAAGAATGACTATTAATAGTATTTAAGTTATATATGTAGGAATTATATTATGCATATTAATGTATATCGTTTAAGTATATTTATGTATATACATGAGATTACAAGCTACTTTGAAAAATAATAATAATAAACACAATCTTATATTATTTGGATTTGAATTCTAAAAGGATTTTTGTAAATTCTCATGTTTGTACGTCATCAAATTTTAGTTAAATTTAAGAATATATTGGTTTCCATAGTGTCCACAAAATTGTAACAATTAAAAAAATGTTGAATGTTAACCCATATTTTAATTCTCTACCTCAAGTGTGGGAGAGTGGTAAAAATCTAGAAGTTATGTTTAGATGGTATTTTTCTCTAAGTACTGAGAAATTAGAAAATTAAGTGAATTAAGCAATCTTAGAAGTTGCTTAACAAGGCTAAGAGTTATGTAGTTCAATATCACAACTTGTTTTCCTTCATTAGAAAAATAAGGGTTAAATTTCCCTGTTTCATTGTTGTAATTATTGAATTATTAAAAAATAAAAACAAAAGACATTGCTTAACAAGTATGGTTTTTTTTTTTTTTGAGAGAATAACAAGACTTTGTTTAGCCACAATGTTTTTCTTAAACTAAGGTTCTCTAATATTTGGAAGATATAAGATTTTTCATCTAATTAGGTGCAATTTTCTGTCATTCTGTCGCTCTCCAGTCTCCCCCTCCAAATCCATATGATAGAGTCAAATCGTTTATATATAGATTTTGTCCCCTTAAAAGCATGAAAGTCGTAAAAAGAAAAAGCTTGAAGAACTAATTTGATTCGGGTTATTAATATATGTAATTTTCAAGTAGGGTTGCCATGTAAATGCAAGTGCATCATCGTAATTTTCAAGTAGGGTTGCCATATAAATGCAAGTGCATCATCGGAGAGAAGGTATGACAAAGGGAATAAAACTCAACATGACATACTTAAAACATGAGATGGGGATTTGTTACTTTGTATAATAATTGTATGCAACATCCTCTCACATAAAGGGATAGCCTCACATGTGTAGAACCTATCTCTAAAACGAGGTGATAGTATCATAATTCAAAAATATAACTGTGGCATGAATATCCTGTAGTTATAGAGATTTAAAATCACAAGGTAGTGTCTAGGACTTAATGACAAGTTTCATAGAAAATTAAGAATGAAACATCACACGACCATTCTATCGCTAAATGACTTCTTAAACCAGGGACACACATCTATGACATAGGATTAAGACTTGGTGTAATAGCCAGGGCTATTGCACCACGTAATACATTCTCAACAGTTCAAATTAAAAGTAAAAAGGTTAATTTTTGATATCAACCATTAAATCAAGGAAGTTAAAAAAGTAAAAAAAGTTGAGAGTTAAAAAAAAGTTAATAATTTTGAAAAAATGAAAATGATGTGAGAGGAATTGCATGATGCAATAGCCCTAACTATTGCATCAGATCCCAATCCCTATGACACATGCCACTAGTTTGGGATTTACTTACAACTTACACCGTATTGTCAGTTGCTTATATCAATTTGAAGATTATTTATTTTCTTAGTTGCTACGTGGTCAAGTGCCTCCTATCGACTTAGCTATAGCCATCTACTCAAACCCTTACCCCCAAGCACATTTGTGAATCGGAGGTGCCAACTTGTCTAAAAAGTGCGGTGGTGTATAGTACTTCTCTTATAGTTAGACCCTATTTTTTCCTATTTATTTGATTTTCAAGAAGAATTTCGTTAGAGAGCCTTATTCAAAACTATTTAGGTATCTAAATTCATTTGGAACTAAAATATTTTAAACTCAAGTTCCTTTAAAAAAAAAAAAAACCTAGAAACTTAAAAAAATCTCGAATTAGGTTTTTTCTACGTAAAATTTGAGTTTGTAAAAATCAAGTTTCAAATGACACTTCATAATTTAATAGTTTTGAAATGATGCTTTTTATCAAAATTGTCCTTGAAAATCAAATACCAATTCTTTGAAAAATAAAATAAATAAAACCATCCAAGGTGGATCCCTCAAAGGCTAAAGCAATCTAATTTAGTAATTTACATAACAAAAATACTAGAACCATAATATTTGATACAAATTACTTATATTGTAAATGGTAGAGTAAAAATAGTAAGCCTATATAGATTGGCGACTCCATAATTTACACACTTGCCATGTGGGCGCGGACAAATTTTGGCGCGGCAATGATTTATTTTTTTATTTTTTATGGGACAAAATTTTATTTATTTATTTATTTTTTATGAAACAAAAATTTATTTTATTTTAAGAGAAAAGTTGCTTAAAAAATGGTGGCACTCGTTTAGTCTTTGTATAATCCAAAGTCCACGAAGGACGAAATAACTAACATATAATTCCACTCAACGA
Organism: Quercus suber; assembly: GCF_002906115.3. Lineage (NCBI taxonomy): Eukaryota > Viridiplantae > Streptophyta > Magnoliopsida > Fagales > Fagaceae > Quercus > Quercus suber. Next base: position 281,180 of record NW_027069693.1, on the reverse strand, counting down.
TTCGCAAATCACAGATTCACAAACAGAGGTCCAGCGAGGGAGAGGATGAACCATAATAAGCAACAATCAAGCGATGGTGGGCACGACGATGACGCTGCGCTCTCAGATTTCCTCGCATCCTTAATGGATTACACTCCCACTGTAACTCTCCTTTTATTTTGAAAAATTATATTGCCCTTTCTCCTTCTCCTGGAAAAAAAAAAAAAAAAAAAATCCCAATCTAAACCGTTTTCAGCTTCATATTGATATTAATTGAACTGTTTTGTACCGAATGGAATTTCACTTTCAGATACCAGATGAGTTGGTGGAGCATTTCTTAGCTAAGACCGGCTTTCAATCTCCCGATCTGCGACTGTAGGTACTTTCTATTCATCTTCTTTTAATGTTACATTTTCAAATAGTGTCGATGAACTGAAAATAAAAATAAATTTTAAGAAATTTATTTTATGTTGTGCTTTTTTTTTTTTTTGGATTTGATAATATGTGGTCGGTAATTTTCTTTTGAATTTATAAAATGGGTATTGCAGTGTTTAATTCTAAATTTGATGGGCTTATTTTTTATTTATTTATTTTTAATTTTATGGAACTTATTTGTGGCAAAGGCTATCCTTTGGAGATTATCACTTTAGAAACTACATATAAATTTTCACACACACATGTTCATTGTTTGGAAATGCATATGTTTTGCTAACAGATTATTATTATTTCTTTAGAAAAGATTGTAGTCAAATGAAAGCATAGTAGAGTATTAGTTGACTTTCACATTGTTGTCTTAAAAAAATCAGTTTACGTTGTCATTGGGAGGTAGATTTAATAAGAAAAAGGAAGATCATGTAGGTGTCAGTCAACTTCTTGTTCACATAGTTATTTTTGTGGTAGGGATGTCCTGCCAAAGGTTAATGTGATCACCGAGAGTCTGCGTGATGGTGCAGTCGGCACTCAGTTCTGCAGTCAGCAAGTCACGTTGAGTTGACCCTCTTGTATCAATCGTGAGATTACTCGTAAAATTTAAGTAGTCTAGTTAGCACAAGGAAAGCCAGATTCTCTTTTACAGTTGTAGTGGATGTAATTTAGCAAAGGGAAATTTATGAAGGTGTGCAAATTATGTTACGCAGAAGGGACAATCTCTTTATGCCCGTGCTCTTTTCCTTTTGTGCTAGTCTTTTGAGTTGTTTTGCTCCTATTTCTCAATATCATATAGCTACAAGTGTTTGATTGAAGTTAGTGGTTCAAATTTCTGTAGAAGAATTAGGATATCTTGATGATTTTGTCTATTATTATTCACAATCATCAATCAATTGATAGTTAAAAGCTGATGTTTGTGATGTGGTTGACTATTTTCATTGTTTATTGTCAAAGTATTCAGAGTTTAAAACATTTCCCTTTGAGCTGAATATTTTAAGAGCTAATAATCAAGTTTTATTTTGTTTTTTATTTTATTTTATTTATGAAATTGGATGTTTAAGCCCTTGAGCCATAGCTTAGTTTGAGAACTTGGATGGGTTTGGATTCAGCTAGGCCTTAAGTTCAAGTCTACTTTCATGAATGTGCTCTAGCTCAAATGGCATATTCTCCCTTTGTAAGAGTTAAGCGGAGGGTGAGGCTGTGGATTGAGACCCACACTGTGCAAGAGTAAATTATTGATAAAAAAAGTTCAAATTTTCTTAAAAAAGAAAAAAGAAAAGGAAAGAAAAGATATAAGATATTCTATATCTCATGATCTTTGTCTCAAATGACACTTCCTCTTTCTAGAATAGTGGATAGATGGGGAGGTTGTGGGTCCAAAAAATAAAAATAAAATATTTGATGTTATATTTCCTTGGAATTTTTCTTTTCCTGTTAAATCCTGTCTAATTAAATTTCGTTGGCTTCATTTTTGCAGAACTAGGCTGGTAGCCGTTGCTACGCAAAAGTTTATAGCTGAGGTTGCAAGTGATGCTCTTCAGTATGCTGCTTAACACTTATGCTATTTCATCACACACATACATGCAAATACACCAATATACACATGCAAACATAAGATACAATCCTTTTCTATGATCTAGGAATATAAACTGCAATGCATGTTTAGGTTTTGAAGGAGAGGCGTAGCGGTGGGAGTAGAAGTTGGTGAAGTCTTTGTACTTGATATATATATATATATATGTATATATAACCAGTTATTTTGGACATGTAGGGATGTGGGGCTACATTAGATGCTTTCAGCAATTATTTTCTGTGCGTTTGGCTTCTTTTATCTCAATCAAGCTACTTCAAAGTGCAAACTTAGACCTTTTATGGGTTTGTCTAGGGCCCTAGGCATAGAGGCATTGTACATGGGTTTTGAATCTGTGTATTTTTTGGGTTAGTTTGGATCCAACCTTGTTGTCAATTGATTCTAAGATTTTTTCATGGAGTATTTATGGGTCATACTCACTATCAACTCAAAATTGCACTCCTTAATAGTTGCTTTTCTAGTTAGTTATTAATTGTTAACTTCATATGATGTGTAATATAGGCAATGCAAGGCAAGACAGGCAACTGTAGTTAGGGACAAAAGGGATAAGCAGCAAAAGGTGCTCCACATGCACTCTTTCTGTAAATTTGTATTTATATCATGATTATTTTTGGCTAGTCTAAGGCTTTTCTGGGAACAGGATAAGCGCCTTGTATTGACGATGGAGGACCTCTCAAGGGCACTGCATGAGGTAAGTGTTAAAAGTGTTTTTATAACATGTGTTTCGTATTGACGTAGCTTAGTTGTAACTTTGGATGCTAACTTTGTAAATTTAAAATTGAATTTAACACAAGATACACAAATATGCAGCTATATGATTATTTTATATATACAGCTACTGGAATAAATATGGGCTTAAATATGTTAATTGAGCAGCATATATTTGGTAGACATTAGACTGTTAACATTTACGTATAAAAGAAAAATGATTATTTAGTATGTCTTACACCAACCATAGGTGAAAAAAATGCAATATCCATATTTGGTATTTTTTTTTTTTTTGATATAACAATATAAAAGAAAATAAGACACATGAATGGAGAGGACCGTGGAGAATAGGATTTCAAATAAATAGATGTACAGTAGTAGAAGGAAAAAAACTTGAAGTTGAGCGTAGGATTGTATGATCTTACGATTTGAAAGAATAAACAATTTGGATGGGATAAAAATTCACTTTCTGGTGGGACTGTTGTAGGATTGCTTTCCAAGTCATAGAATCGTGTGAAATCTTGAATAGGAATTTTGGGTAAAAGATTAGCCACCCAACTCCAATCTATACAAGAGGCCATCGTCGGTGCCCATGTTTATGCCTAACTCACGTGTGCTTGGGGTATAGCTGAAATCTAGGAGTACTTTTAAGGATAGAACAAATTCATACTTTCGGCCTTTTCTCTCGGGAGTCCCTTTTTGTTGGGCATCTTGTGGAAGCCCATTAAGATTAGACCAGCCAAATGGCCACTAAAGTCTAAGGCATGTTCATATCATCATATGTGTTTTAAAAAATTTGTATCTGAATATGCCAAGAGCCTTTGAAGGGGTGCTTAATGAATCACACGGTGTAAGCCTTTCTAGCGGATTACATCTTCTGCCATGATGGGGACGTTCATTGGGCTATTATGTTTATTTGATCCTTTCATGATTGGGAGTTGAAATCCTTCACTCCTTTTGATCTCCTAAATTCCTCCAATATTAAGAGGGGTGGATGAAGTGAAGAAACACATCACAAGTAATGTGTGACTGTAAAATACCTATTAAGTTAAATGGTAAATTTTATAAGATTGCTATATGGCCAACCATGCTCTATGGTACCGAATGTTGGGCTGTTAAGACATAACGTACCCATAAAATGAGTGTAGCTTAAATGAGCAGGGTGGATAAAGTGAAGAAGCACATCACACGTAATGTGTGACTGTAAAATACCTATTATGTTAAACGGTAAGTTTTATAAGATTGCTATACGGCCAACTATGTTCTATGGTACCAAATGTTGGGCTGTTAAGACGTAACATATCGATAAAATGAGTATAGCTGAAATTAGAATGTTAAGATGGATAAGTGGAAATACACAGAAAGATAGGATTCAAAATGAGGAAATCCGCTTGAAGATAGCGGTAGTCCCTATTGATGAAAAGATGAGGGAGTCTCTTGAGATGGTTTGGTCATGTTCAGAGGAAAGCGATTAATGAACTAGCAAGAAAGGGTGAGTTGATCTAAGTTGAGGGACTAAAAAAAGATAGAGAAAGAGGAAGAGGAAGGCTGAAAATAACATTATTAGAAGGAATGAAAAAGGACATGTCAATTAGGGAAGTAATAGAGTGTATAACTTCAGATAGAATAGAATGGAGGAAAAGAATTCATGTGGACGACCCTAACTTATCTGTTGAGGATCCATAGCCAACCCCAAAAATTTTGGGACTAAGACTTTGTTGTTGTCGCCATTGTATTCCTTTACACATGATGTGTACTATTTGGAGAGGACGCAACAATTGCATGTTCGAAGGGACAAAGTGATCCCTGTTGGAGTTAAAAATTTTGTTATTACATGGTATGTATGATTAAATGGCTGCTTTAAAAGTAGTCATTTTATTTTTCTAATATGATGAAAGTTTTGGATTTGTTACTTATCATATTTTTTTTTGGATTTGTCATTTTTGTACTTTTAATAATATTTTTAGCAATCCCTGTACACTTCCAGCCTACATAGGTTCAGATGTTTCTCTTTTTTCTTCTTTTCAATATAAATTTTCAGTTACTTATCAAAAGTAAAAGTAAGGTATTTGATGACGTGGAAAAAAACAATAGATATGGCCCAAATGAATTGTTTCATAGGTACTGATACATTGCAATAGCTTATAACAAATGCATTGGCCAAAGTATTGAAAAAAAAAAAAAAAAAAATCGAATGTGAAGCAAGATAGGTAATCAATTGGTCACTAGCTTGAGTGTGACCACAAGTGGAGGGATTGGTTTTAAATCACCTCCCATTATTTTAGCATGAATTTAATCATTTTTTTTTTTTTTAATAAGTAAGCATGAATTTTATCATTTGGAACATGAGTGTTTAAATGACTCCTTGAAGTAAAAGGAGGTAAAGGCTATGAGATCGCATTGGTGTGCCTTGTGGAGACTCAGGTTAAGATGCAGTAATGGAGAATGTTATGAGGGTCAAGGAAATAAAGGAATGTATGGTATCTGGATGGGGTCTTCTAAATAATTATGAGAATCTTTATTTTGGAAGAATTTGAATATGCTGGGATAAAGATATCTAAATGTTTCTTTGCTGCAGAAGCCTGAACAGGTGATGCATTGTGTAGTGGAAATTAATAGTGATTCTTTTTATGCTTCCTTTATGAAATGTTCAAATAATGGGATATTAGGAGGCAATTATGGAGTGAACTAAGATCCTTTAATGCTTAGGTAGCTGATATATCTAAAGTTAAAGTGGCTGTTGAGCCAAATAGTACCCAATTGCTGAGTTGTTAACCGCTAGCAACCGTTATCAATTTTGGGTCTTCCTCACATTGATGGTGTTAGGAACACAATAATGGTTTGAGTGTTCTTTAGGAAATCCTAGTAGAATCTTGAATGGGAACAATGAGGGATTAGAGTTTCTTGGATCTCAGGTTTGGTTTATGGTTGAATGCGGAAGTGTGGATGTGAGTAGTTGATAGTTTGGAGGACTTGGATGAGGGATTTAGAACATGGGAGGGTCAGCCAAGGCTAGGGCGGAAAGTGTGGATGTGATTTGGGATGGGTTCTTGAAGGAAAATGACTTAGGGATTGATGGTAATGCTATAGCATTTTGGAATGGAAAGTGGAAGATTGATGGTTGACTTGGTTTGAATGTATGTATGAGTTGAGACATTGAATGGGTTGACTTCTTTGAGAGAGCCACTTTCTCCTATTGAGACCTCTAAGGGAGTCTCTTCCTCCAATGCAAGGCAATTAAGTCTAAGCAACAAATTGGTAATTTCATTCAATGAATTGGAAGTGTGATTGCAATTTGATCATTTATAGAACCATAGAGCTAATCCTATTGGCCCACATTACCTCATCTTATTGGTTCTATTATTCCCTATGTGCAACTAATAATTTCAGTGTGTCAATATTATTAACATGTGATAAATGTGATTAGCATGCTAGGAATTGTAACTACCTACTCTATCTTATCCTACTAACAACTAACCAACTCAAGCTAATCAAGTGTACTCCCGGAATCTCTACAATCTGAGATCTTAATTGTCATCCCAAGCCTACCAATCAAAAAAAAAAAAAAAAAAAAAAGTCATCCCAAGCCTAAATCATGTGCATGGAAGTGATGGAGAACCACCATTTGAAAACAGAGAACTGAGCAAGGATTGTCAAGTGCCATCTGGCACTTAGGTCTAGGAACTCAAAACTTCTTCAAGTTCTGCCCTGTTCCTCAAATCAGCTTGTGTTCCCTATCAGTTGGGCTCAATTTTTGCAAATCCCAATATATCATTGCCAAATTGCAATAGAAACCCAAGTTGCTGCAACGTCCCTAAAACCTCCATCACTGTTGATGTCCATCAATTCGTCAACCTTCCTGGGTTGATCGTCAGTCACGAACATCTAATGCCCTTTACAGATTGTGGAGCTATTGGTCTCGGAGAGGCATGGTTGATGGATTTATTTTGGTCATGATACCAAAATTTGACATGGCACAAATCAAAATTAATGCCACATCAAAATCGAAGAACAAAAAAATAAAATATCCAAGAAATCAATACCAAGTTCGCTTGGAATCAACACCAAGTGAGAGGAAACAAACTTAGGAATCAAAACCTAGAGTTGATAGGAATCAATACCAAACCATTGAAAAAACTTCAGCGGAAATTTTATTAATTTAGCAAATTATATACTACTATAATTTACCCTAATTCTAATTTATTTAGGAAATCTCAATTATTGAATTACAAAAAATACAATTGACACTAGAAAATTAAATATAAATACTATTAATGTTATTAACTAATAAGACCTAAATAAATTCAAACAGACCAATAGAAAAAAAAAATTGCAATTGACTTCTTAAATAAAACTGTTTTTGTGCTTCCCACATCAAATTCACTCATGGATGAGAGGCAGTTTGGAGGTAAGAACAATTGAAGGGAAAAAGCTCTTAGTAAGCTCGTCGTAGATTTTTGGTGGGAGGATAGGGTATGTTTGGTAATCCCTTATTTTCTGTTTTTAGAAAAATTTTCTATTTTTGAAACTAAAAACCTTTTTGGCAACTCAAAATAGACAGAAAACAAAAACTGTCTCAAAACTCAATTTGTAAGGAAACTGAAAACATACAAAAGACTTTTTTAGTTTCTAATTTTCAAAAGTCAATGAAAATAACATTTAATTTAATGAATCTGTTTCATTTAATAAGTTACATTAAAGTTCAAATCTTAGTAACAACATATTTTAGTATTTTTTATTTTTTTCTTCAAAAAACTTTTTTTTTTTTTTTTTTTAATTTCAACTAACCAAACATGTTTTTGATTTCAAAAATACAAGAAAATTGTTTTTTTCTTTATATTTTCAAAAACAAGTTTTTAAAAATAAAAAATAAAAACTGTTACCAAACATAATCTTATTTTTTGGGATATGTTTCAGGCAAAGTAGAGTTTTTCTCGGCATATACACAGTAGCTTAAAGTAACCATTTGATATAGACTTTGATGAAACATTACATGCGTTTATCTATAAAAAGGAAGTATTCAGCGAACAATGTTCCTGATTTTGGTGTTTTGAGAAAGGTGATTGGTAAGTGGACTGACTCTCAACTTTGGAGAGGTTGATTTTTGTTCTCAAACCCGTGACTCTTCTTTTGGGTAAGAGAATATTTGCTATCACAGCAAGGTCTGACATGGGTCCATCTATTCTTTTGTAAACTATATCCCATGGAACTGTTCTGTGACCAGTGTAATGCTTCACCTCGTTGATTCACTGTCATATCCTGTCATTTCTTAGTAACCCAATGCATTCAGTAAAACGTTTACTTTTCTTAGAACCTGTTCTACTGACAGCTAACAGATTTTATATGACAATGGACACATTTTATTGGGGCAGTGTTGTGGGTAAACACCCATGGAAGCATAACCCACATTAGATACACAGATGTAAGATCATGATGTTATATACTCTGATATGAATAGAAGCATTTTATTTTTACAATATTTTTTAGAGCATATGGAATATAATTGTTCAATAGCTTTGGATCCATTTATTTAAAGGCGATACTAGAAATAATTGAATGCCAGTTATGTCGCTTTGTTGGTGTTTAGAATTGTTCCAGATGCCATTGTCACTGATTTAGATGATCTGTAGTTCTTTCCCTTGATTTTAAACTGCATACTGGTTTTGCTATTATTTTCAGCATCTTAGTCATCATCGTAATCAGAATCTGATCTATTAGTTTTTATTTTTATTTTTATAAGTAATCCCTTAGTTGTTGTTAATGAGCAGCATGGCGTGAATGTGAAGCACCAAGAGTATTTTGCTGATAGCCCTTCAATTGGTATGGATCCTGCTTCAAGAGATGAGTGAGTATTGGATTGGATCTAAGCCAGAAGTTTAAATATACTACCCTATTTAGGGGTTTCAAAAATACTGCGAGAAGCTGAGGTTCACTGTATCTTTATCATTATGTTAGCCAATGGAGATATGTTTAATATCCAGTACCTGCTATTTTTCATTCATGCATTATATTGTGAAAAAGTGTGTTAATTTTATAGTTATGTTAACCAGAAATCCTCCCCTTTGTCTGTATATTTTTTTCCGTCTTTCATTTATTCTATTGGGGCAAAGTCTTTGGTTCTATAATTAATTGAATTCAGCAATACAGTCCTTCACAAAATTCTTTTTTCGGCAAATTGATCCCTGTCCAAATTCAAGTTAACAGAATTAATGTCGAATATCAAATTGCTGATATGGTAATTAGAGTAAGACTTAGGTACAGTACTTAAGTGTTGTTTTTTAAGTTCTCATTTTAAGATTTTGTCATGTGGATTTTTTCTCATAGGATGAAAGTGTATTTTTTAATTAAGTAGACACATGGCTGAATCTTAAAAGAGAAACTTAAAGAATAGCACCAAAGGTATTGTACTTAAGTTTTATCCTAGTAATTACATCCCTTGTCCACTAAATTATTTTAGTTGTGTTTTAAATAAAATATATATTATTAATTAACAAAAAATGGACCTCTCTCTCTCTCTCTCTCTCGCTCTCTCTCTCTCTTTATATATACATATATAAGGAAGCTAATTTTGTTGCTCAAAATATTGTTAACTGGGCTCTTTTGTGTAACCCTGATCCTTGATTTTTGTTTGGGGAGTTGGGAGCAAGATGGTCAGTGTTTCCTTTCTTTGTAATTGTTTCACTTTTTAATGAAAAGTATTATTTAGGGATGAAGGGCCAAAACCTTATAAATGATAACCACTCAAGATCTAATGATTGCTCACCCAACCTATAGTGCATGTCGTTCCAACCATTGGGTTCCAAGCCTCATTTAAAAAAAGGGTTGGCCCATTATCCATCTGGGACAAGCTCAAGACTACAGAAGAAGGCTATTCCCCAGCTCATGCCAACATCAAAGTGACTTGAATTAAAAAACAACAGCCCGAACCTTATGCATGACTCATACACATGGGACAAGGTCAAGACTACAAAAAAAGGCTGTATGGAAGCTCGTACCAACATCAAAGTGACTTGCTAAAGAATTGAAAAACAACAACAGCCTGAACCTTCAAGAAATGATCGATATCAATGGGTGACAATCCAACGATAGCATAAAGAGTCAAAAGAATAGGTTAAAGGATATGGAGTCAAAGAATAGGTTAAAGGATATGTGAATTGGAATGAATGTATAGGAATTCTGAAATTGTGTCTCCGTCCCCAAATGTGCACGTATGGTTAAACCCTTAAAGGTATGCATGCATACCCAAAAACCTGTGTATGCAACCTTCTCGATGCGCACGAGTGTGCAGCTTGACTCAGGAAAAGCAAAATCTATGTTTTTAATTTTTTGATTTGATTTCTTTGATACTCTTCATGTTTGGTTATCATGTTTGACTCTGATTTAGTTAGAAAATAATAATTAATTGCCATAATTATCTCTTTGATTTTTACATAATAAATTAGATTTAACATATTTAGAATAGGATGTTTTCTTACTAATGCATGAGCTGATTTTTTTATTTGATTGCTAATTAATTAGGAATATTGGATTTGATTTATTTAATTTTGATATGTTGTGTCTTACTTTGTTTTGAATAATGAATTAAATGAATAAGTTAAACATGAAACGTGAATTGGAATAAATGTAAAGGAATTTTGAAATTGTGTCTCTGTAATACTAGCATACAAAGCATTCTCCATGTGTATGCAGCTTGACCTAGAAAAGGTCGAATCCATGGTTTGATTGTTTGATTTGATTTCTTTGATACTTTTCATGTTTGGTTATCATGTATGACTCTGATTAGGTTAGAGAATAATAATTAAGTAAAGTCATAATTTTTTCTTTTAACTTTTTCATAATAAATTAGATTTGACATATTTAGAATAAGATGTTTCCAGTGGGTTCTAGTTAGCTCAGCTAGTAAAGTATTTGATGGTTGTGTAAGAGATTTGTGATTCAATCCCTGCCTATACCAAAAACTGATTAGTGTCTTGGTCTGATGATAAAGAACTATCATCAGGAGTGGACAAAAATATAGATGTTTACTTATTAATGCATGGGTTGATTTTGTATGATTTAATTGCTAAAATAGTTAAACGAACAAAAAATGGGGCAAAACACCTAGAAATTGTCTTTACACACTAGTGCAAATCATCGCTGAAGAATTGCTCAAGCAAAAGAAAATTCAACATTGCAATCGGAAGCAGCTTCTTATAAGGACTCAAACACCCCTATGAACTCGGCAAGTACAAAGTATCATCTCATTGGCAACAAGAACCAAATACAATCTACTTCATTTCAAAGTCAAATACATCAAGCATTCATGGTAGGATAGGTTTTGAGTAACCTAATCTACAACCCTTAACAGATTTTCACAACGTAATGTTTAATCTAAATCCTACAAAAGGGTTCTCATTGCCCAACTTTCATTATTTTGCACTTTGAAATAAAATTGATCCATGTTAATCCTTCAAGATTGGTGTTAGGGTGTTTATAAAAAAAATGGTGTTAGGGCTTGTTTGGTTCAGCTTTTGGTTTTGGGTGTTTTGAAAACCTATATTTATTAAGTATGTTTTTCAATTGCAGTTTGAAAGGTGCAACACAAAAAAGCAAAAAATAATTATGTTGGAGCCATTAAGTACGATTTTGAAATCTTACCAACCGTCAAAATATATGAATTTAGAAAATGTTATGATGTTTTTTTTTAGCAAAAAGTAAAACCAAACAGACACTTACTCTTATTGCTTAAACTCAATTACATCATTCACACACACACACACACTCATTTAGATAAAAACCCAAATATTTTTTTTTCTCTCTATTTAATTCTTTCTCCTTTATTGTTTCATCTTTGTTTGTTTGTTTATTAAATTTTTCTGGCTTTGAATCTAATTACAAGTCGATCTCTGACCTAAACACTCATATTTGAGCTTAAGCATAGACTACTTTAATTCTCTTGGGCCACATTTTATGCCCCATGCCCATTCCGCGTTCCATGACTCGGTAGAGTCTAATTGATTTAGCAAATAGTTGTAATTATTTTTGGTATATCTGACATAATTGATTAAATAGAAAGAAAATGAGAAGTTTATATAGTTCAACTATCAAAGAAAGCAATTATCAAATAGAAAAAAAATCAAAGAAAGCTGAGTAATAACAGTGCTTGGAGACCTCTCATGAATAACAAAAAGTCACTCTTGATGAGAACTTAGCTCAGCTAACGCATCTTCATAATATAGTTAGCTTCCTGATAAGAACTGTGAAACTCACATTTGCTGAATTGATTCTTCAACCACCAGCAGTTGGTCTCAAAAATTCCATTAGTCGAGTGTTGACATTGTTAATGAAATATACAACAACTTCAGCATTCAATTCAACTTAAAAGTTAAAACTAATTCAATCCATGGTGAGAGCTAGCTGTAACAAAGACGACCTTACTGCTCACAATTCAGCAGCGATACTCTGTTTTTAGGCCGACTGAATAAGCACAAAATTTTCGTACAACACATGGTATGAGACCGTATAAATATAATGGATCAACAACCACTACAGGACAAGATAGACTGTCTTTCCTTTCCTTTTATTTATTTTTGGATAGTTAAGTTAGTTGTGTTCATATCTTCAATGTTGTGCAAGATATTGGTCCTTTGGTTCTTAGATTTTCTTATTATTTTGCCTCTTGGTTTGGTGTTGAAATATTAATTAAAAAAGGGATAAGCACACTTTGTTTCACGCATAATTGTGTGTAGAATCTTTTTAATCTGAAATCACAATTTTAGTTTTAAAAAATTAAACACTACCAATAAAAAAAGAAGATTGTACTCATTGTACAAATCTCCCACTTTAGCGAGATTTAGGAGAGATCATGATAAATCACCTTAACTCCAATTTTTTTGGGAGAGGTTAATTTCCCAACTCGAGCCCCTAACCTAACACTTTTGGTAAAAGGCACTTACCATCGCTGGTATTTGAAATATTGTAGAATGGATTATGGGAGACTTGGGGATTATTTCATTATTTGGAGGGGGAAAAAAAACTACTAAAATAAACCCAAAAAAAGAAAGAAAGATTAGTATTATTTGGACATTATATAATTTAGTTTCAGTTAAAGTCTATCAAAACTGGAAAAGTGGGTAACATGTATTTGTTTGAGTGGGACAAATTGCATACAAGTTGATAATAGGTACTAGGTACGTAGTATTATCCATCATCAGAATTGACAATGTGAGTATATATATAATATATATAGCGCCTCAAGGCTATCATTAGGGGTAGATTTTTATGTTCAAACGTTGAGAACAGATAGAGATTGAGAGTAATCCGGCTCTTATTAGTAACTATTTTCCTATAATTCGACTCTTCGTTTCTTTGTAAGGACTTACGGTTAATTGTGATAAACCAAATTTCTAAGAAAGGAGAAGGCAATGCATCTCTTAGATACTGGATTCCTCCACTTTGTCTCTTCCTGTTTTGTAAGGACTAGGTTGATCTGATAATGAAACCAAACTTTTTACATGAAAGTAAAAGTTGCATGTGGAAATGAGGGGAATCAACAATTTCAGTGTTATATTCTAGCTTGAAAAATGGTTTAATATTAATAAAGAAATGGTTATGCAAGCACAAACATCATCCTTTTATTCATTTTCTTTTTTAATTCTTTTCCTTTCAAATCATATTGAACGTTTCAATAAAATATTCTTTTTACCATTAAATATAATTTAGGTTCTATTTTTGTTCCGAAAATAAATTAATTTTTTTAATATTTCTGAAGATTTAAAGTGTTGTACATTTTTCCCTTTTGTCCGCTCCTATCATATGTTTTTATTAATTAGGACATGTAGTTGATGAATTGATAAAATAGAAGATAAAATGATATTTTAGAGACGAAAATAAAACTTAAACTAAATCTTTTTTATCCCTTAAATATAGTTTAGGTTATATTTTCACCCCTAAAATATTAGACACGCCAATAAAGAACAGCTTAACGAAAGCAAATGGAAGGATGAAATGAGCGACATCTAATTTTTAAAAAATGAAAATAGAATGTTTTAATTTTTAAGGAAAAAACTAGAGTATAAACTATATTTCAAGAATGAAAACATTATTTTTGTCATGAATGTTTTGAGTAGGATGAACTTATGAGAGTTTTGTGTTGCAATCCTTATATATCATATCTAGTTATTCTAAGATCATAACTTTTATCACACTTTTTCCGACAACTATTTTATATAGTAGACTACGAACTTATGAGAGTTTTATGAACTTATGAGAGTTTTATGTTGCAACCCTTAGATATCATATTAAGCTATTCTAGGACTACAACATTTATTATACTCTTTCCCCTAGCTATCCTATGTAGTAGATTGTGACTATTTACCTATTACTTTTATATGAGCTCACTCAGTGGTGGTTCTAGGAATTTTGTTCATTGTGATTATTATGAAAACTTAAATTATACAAAATCTAATTTAAAAAAAAAAAAACTTCATATATTGGTTAAAAAAAAAAAAAACACGCAAATACATAAAATGTTACAATTTCCTTATATAAGTTTTCTTATTTTGAAATAATCACATAATAGTCTACATCTCTTTCAAAATTTCAGTTCAATAAACTTTTTTGGGCTTTTCCTTTTTATCTGTAAGGGCCTAATATATTGTTAAGAGGACCAAAATTTAAGAACAAAGTTTGACTATAAACTTAGTTGTAGTCTTAGGCTACAACTCTCACTAAACAAATTAAATTAACATGATTATATTTTTCAAAATCTAACTGTTAATTGCATGATTTTTGTGCTTTTAAAAACATGTCAAATTTTATGCCAATTGAGTGCTATTTATTATTCGATTTATAAACATATTTTTTTATGTATAATTTTAGACTACAAAAACTCGAAATTTAAACATTTGATTGATGACATAACTATTGATCTTTGATCTTATTGAAAGTTTGTAAGCATAGAAGATATAAGAAGAAAATGTAATCCAATGGTGTATTTGTCAAAATTCATAACTGTAGGGTTGGGATTTTTGGCCCAAGCTCAAAACAATTAATTTGTAGAGTATGGGTGAAAGAGCTAGGTTAAGTATGAGATTAACAACAACGAATCACAACTTTCAAGCACAAGCTAACATGAGTCTACACGTAAAGAATGAATATCCAAAAAGCTATATTATTGATTATCTGATGAACACAGATCTTAGGGTTACAGTCAAGTTCTTTCTTTTTCTGTTTTTTTTCTCTCCCCCCCCCTTACGTTAGGAACTTCTTTCCTTTATATAACCTCCCTTCTCTTCATCTCCATCGTCCACTTGTACCTCATCCGTGAGTTTACTTGAGAATGTGTCACGTCAAGCATCTTCTTTAGCTCTGTGTGAGTGGCGGTAGGTGAGGATACACTGTTCAGGGGTGTTCTCCACATAAATGCAGGCAGAAAAGTTGCTGCAGAACATTAAATACGGTGGTAATAGCTTTCCCTTTAGATATTTCTTCATCCTTATCGTCTCCCAGTGTACTCAGAACTTATCTTGATCAGGAGGAGTCCTCGGAAGATCATTTTGACCTCTTATACGTTCAATTGATCTATACTATTCACGTCAGAAGAATATAACCTCTTCGGACAGAAGATGACCTTTTTGGATTGTAATCATTCTTCCTTCTGAGGGTCCCACTTCCAGATGGGCCTTGCCCTTACCATCTCTTTTTCTTGGTCGCACAATAGCTCTCATATGGGCTCTCGGCCCACTATGTTGGATTGGGCCATTTTCCCCCCACAATAGCCCCTTAAAATTTTAATTTTTCCCTCGCATCCGAGGAGAAAGAATAAGATTTTGATATGTCACGTAAGGAAAAAGAAATAAAAATAAAGAAATTTTAAAAGAGGGAAGTCATAAATACCCCCGTTTACACGCGCGCAAGCATAGAGACAAGCGCTTCATTATTGCCGCTGCTAGTTCCGTATTCCCAAAGCGCTGTATTAATTCCTCCAGGCAGCGTTTTGTCCTTTGCATCCAACGGTGGGTTGTTGATCTAACGGACAGGGTTCTTCTTCGGGATTTGGACGGAATGAATGACACCCTTTTGCCTATCGCCGTATATAAACCCCTGGAGGAGGTTATTCTTCTTTACTTTACGCATCCTCAGAGTACCTAGAGAGTTCTTTCATTCAAAACCTTTCAAGCTTCTTCGAATTTCTGTATTCTTTGCTTCCAGGATCCACAAAGAGTCCATTTCGAATCCAGGGATTTTACTTCAATCTTGTTTGTGTAAGTTTCAGCACCTCCTAATCCTTTATTTTCTTCTCGACTAACATTTTCTACCCTCAAAACCCCTTTCCTGTCCACTGCTTCGGTCATTCTCTAAGAATGGGCAAATTCCAACATCTCGTCGACAGTCTAGCGTTGATAGAGGAATTTAAGTAAAATTATGGTATACCGTGGGGGTGAATCTGAGATATTGCCCTCCGGAGCGGATACTAACGGCCCGAAGAGAGGGAGAGGTCGTAATCCCAATGATAGCCTTCATTGAAGGCGGAATGACCCTCCCAATGGGTTCCATTACTTTAAACTACCTTCGCAACTACAGGCTATCTCCTGAGCAGTGCGTGCCCAACACCTTTAGGATACTAGGAGCCATCGATGCCTTGAATGAACAGTTAGGACTAGGGCTGACCTGGCATGACTTGGCATATATGTATGAATGTCATAGCCAAAAAAGGGCGGGATACTACCTTAAATCCCGATCCGACATCGTTAGATTGTTCTCCTGCCTTCCCAAATCAAATAAAGGGATGAAAGACGACTATTTAATCGTCTCGGGCACCTGTCACGATGGTCTACACTGTCCGACCGAGCCAAGAGAGCCAGGTGTGACTTCTTAGACTTAGGATCTCTAACAATAGTCTTAGGATCTTCATTCTCCATAACCTGTTTTTTATGTCATTCTATTTCAATCTTCTGACCATATTTGTTTGTTTGTTTTACAGATAAGGCACATATTGCTCCTCGGCTTAGCCTTATCAACGTCCCTGCCCTCAATTATCTACTACGCTCGGAGATATTCGTAAGTGAAGACGGACAGATCCGGTCCATCCCACTTATACTTGGCTACACGCTCAAGAAAGCAGACATCCAGCCAGCTGGCAACGCCATCACACAGTGTGATCATCGGCTACAGCGAATAGACGTCGCTCGGCGACACTTTTTGGCGCCATACGACCTTGCACCTGTTCCACACCCCAACCCACAGGGCATTCCCTTGCTAATCCGACCAGTTCAACAAGTTCCTCTCAAACCGGCGGCCGTAGGAGAAAGGGTCGGCTCCTTATCCATTTCGTTAGAGGAACAGATTGACAAATTTAAATTTGAAGGGGACACTTTGGGGGGGGGGGTGGGTACAGGTAATACCTTATTTAGATTCCGAGGAGGAGGCCGACAGGCAATCCAGCGTCCGCCAACCACTTCTACTGACTACAGTCCCTCAGGACTCATCCGAGGAAGAAGAGATGTCCAATTTGAAGCTTCTTCAGAAGAAAAGGGGTACTAAGGCTGAGTCCAAGGGGACGGGGACTTCTCGACCAGTGGTGAACCTACCTCCACCCCCACCCCCACTTCAGGTCTCTGATCCGTCCCTGAAACCGATACCGGATCTAAAGAAAAAGAGGCCTATCGAGCCCGAGGAGCAGGAGGTGGTGGTACCACCAAAGACCAAGCAGCAGAAGGTGGTAAAGGACCACCGCAGCAAGAGGGCCTCTTCCGTGGAGAGCAGGGAGGAGCCTCTAGTGGTCGACGTGTGCCGAGGGCAACGCACGTGGTCTCCCAGGTTGGAACTAGATGACGTTCTTTTTTCCTGGGAGACCTCTGTTAGGAATTATGACGGGGGTAGAGTTGGGCTCATAGCTGAAGCTTTGGAGCAACCACTACTCCTCCCTCGAGATATGGAGTCATACAGGCGCTTCAGCCAGTATGATCTTTTCATGTCCCTGAAGAGGGACCTGGCCATGGTAAGCGTGCTCATTCGGCTCTTTGGTTGGAGTATTAATTTTCTATATTTTATGCTAACTTTATTATTTTACTTGTTCAGATTACATAGCAAGTCTTCGTGCCTGAAGAGTGGAATCGAAAAGCCTATGTTGAAGCCCAAGCGGAGGCCCACTCTAGGTCCAAGGCGGAAAAGGCACTGGGCAGCCTAAAGGAGGAGATCTCTCAAATCTCAGACCAGCTAAAGAGGGTGACCCAGGAGAGGGATAGCCTCAATGCTGATCTCAGAAATGCTGATACCCAGGCCGAAGCCCAACGCAAGCTGCTGAATGACACTCAGAACAACCTGGCATCTGAGAAAGCGCTTGTGAAGGAACTTCGCGCCGAGCTCCAGAAGGCCAGGGAGGCTACCAAGCAAGCTCGGAGGGATGCTCAGCTGGCAAAGGAGGCGACCGAGGCCGAAAAGAAAGTGGCCTACCAGTTGGGAGTGGAGACGACCGAAAAGGGTCTTACTGAGCAATTCGCTTTGGTTGCTCGGGACTACTGTGACATGACATGGGGCAAGGCGATGGATGCTACTGGGGTGTCTGCTGATTCGGAGCTGAGGTTGCCTAAGAGCATTTATTATGACCCAGACATTCGAGAGCTTCTAGAGTCTGATCCCCCTCCTCCAACATAACTCCCAGAGGTCTCGGAGCAACCTTTGGTTGGCGAAACTCCCCCAATCATCCTTGAGCCTCCCAAGGATTTCAGCTAGTCAGGTGATCAGAGCACCCCCGCTGAGCCACCTAAGGAAAAGGGCAAGGTCTTGGAAGAAAAGAAAACATCCTCGGAGCCCAAGGACCAAGCCCCAGTAGAAACTTAGACTTTAGTTGTTTTTGTTTTGTTTTTGTTTTTTTTTTTTTTTTTTGTTTTTTTTACTCTTGTTCTCCCTTTATGTAGGGGATTGTAAACTATCTTCTTTTAATCAATGAAGTATTTTCTCTTTTACTTTTGGTGTATTTGTAGCATACCATATGATTTTCCTTTGCTGCAAGTAACTTTACTTTGTAATTATAGTAATGTAGGCAAACATAATTACTCTACCTTTGCTGATAATATATGCAACTAAAATTGATTCTGAAGAGGACAGTACATAAAGATTACTGCTAAGTGATGATCATAACAAGTATTATAAGGGTTGGATAGATCCTTTTGCATGTATACTAGGAACAGGGACGGACCCAGGTGAAAGGCAAAGGGGGCCCGGGCCCCTCCGGGTCCCAAAAAAAAAAATTTTAGTATGTAAAATTTTAAAAAAACAGGTTTGGGCCTCTTGGTTTTTAGCTTGGGCCCCTCTTGGTTTTTAGCTCAGGCCCCCCAGCCAGCTAGTCTAAGAGTTTTCAAAAGCCCATGAAAACCTTAAAAAAAAAATTGTATAAATCTATTTATAATAATAATTCTAAGAGTTTTCAAAAGCCCATGAAAACCTTAAAAAAAAAATTGTATAAATCTATTTATAATAATAATAATAATAATAATAATAATATAATATATAATAATGTGGTTTATATTAGAATATTAGATTATCTATTTATATTTGATAATAGTAGGAGGACAAATAATTTTTAAATTGTTTGATTTGATCTAATTGCACTTAAATAGTAATTTGCACCTCATTGTTCACACTTTTTTATAACAAAAATTATTGTATAAATCTTCAAAATTTCATACCTATTAATCAATTTTTTTATCCTAAATGCTGAAACATTAGATGTAACTTCTTAGAAAAGCTCTAAAATGTAAAAAGGTAAGTTCAAACCTATTAACCTAAGCACAAATAATTTAGTACAGCGAAAAAAATGTAGGCACAAGTTTACTTAAAGTTAGTTTGTGAAATAAAGTAATTTAATTTTGGCCATAATTTGGGCCAAATTAACTTGAGTTTTTTGCATTTTGAGCCAATGTAGGCTTAACCTATTAACACAATGTAGGCATAACTAACTTACTCCTCCTAAGAAAATTTCCTGGCTCCGCCAGTGACTATATGGATGTGCGTTTGATTTTTTTTTTTTTCCACTTATCTCCGGCCCCCCCTAGCTTGAAATCCTGTGTCCGTCCCTGACTAGGAATGCTAACACAAGTTAGAGTTGACATTAAACACAGTTAATAATGTCAGGCAAGATTTATCCCAAAAATAACCTTCAGTATTAATAACAGCACAAGGATATTAATTAACTAAAAATCACCTGGTCCGAGGGTCACAGACATGATTGGGTTTAGGTTAAAATACTTAGGGGGAATACCCAAAGGGTGTCAACTAACCCAAATCATCTGGTCCGAGGACTATAGGCATGATTGAGTTTAAGTTTAAACACGTAGAGAACCGATAAGAAGTGTTAACTGACCCAAAATCATCTGGTCTGAGGACTACAGGCATGATTGGATTTAAGTTTAAACACTTAGAGAACAAATAAGGAGTGTTAACTGACCCAAAATCATCTGTTCTGAGGACTAAAGGCATGATTGGATTTAAGTTTAAACACTTAGAGAACAAATAAAGAGTGTTAATTAACCCAAATCATCTGGTCCGAGGACTATAGGCATGATTGGATTTAAGTTTAAACACTTAGAGAACAAATAAGGAGTGTTAACTAATCCAAAATCATCTGGTCTGAGGACTACATGCATGATTGAATTTAAGTTTAAACACTCAGAGAACAAATAAGGAGTGTTAACTAACCCAAATCATCTGGTCCGAGGACTACAGGCATGATTGGATTTAAGTTTAAACACTTACAGAACAAATAAGGAGTGTTAACTAACCCAAATCATCTGGTCCGAGGACTACAGGTATGATTGGATTTAAGTTTAAACTCTTAGAGAACAAATAAGGATGACAAGTTATCATAATGGACAAAGAAATGATTCGATTAATAATATTACCTTTTGAGGTTATTTACATTCCAGGGGCGTGGTATTACATGACTATCCAAGTCCTTTAGGAAATATGCCCCAATGCTAGCCCCTGAAGTAATGCGATATGGTCCCTCCCAGTTTGGTCTTAATTTCCCCCAAGCTGGGTTTTTCGCAGTGCCTACAACTTTTCTGAGTACCAAATCACCGAGTTCTAAGGGTCTTAGCTTGACGTTGGCATCATAGCCCTGCCTGAGTTTCTGCTAGTAATGCGCCAGCCGAACCATTGCGTTTTCTCTTCTTTCTTCGATCAAATCCAAGCTTGCTTCGAGGAGTTCATCATTGCTGGTCGGACTGAACGAGCTAGTTTTTAAAGTTGGGAACCCCGTTTCCAAAGGAATGACAGCTTCAGCGCCATAAGTCATCGAAAAAGGAGTTTCTCTAGTAGATCTGTGAGGCATAGTTCTGTAAGCCCAAAGTACGTGTGGCAACTCTTCAACCCACTTGCCCTTCGCATCATCCAATATCTTTTTTAATCCATTAACTATGACTTTATTAACTGCCTTAGCTTGCCCATTCCCCTGAGAATAGGAAGGGGTAGAGTATCTGTTCGTGATTCCCAGTTTGCTACAATAACTCCGAAATGCATTACTGTCGAACTGTAAGTCGTTGTCCGAGATGAGAGTATGAGGAACTCCAAAACGGGTAACGATACTCTTCCATACAAATTTTTGCACATCTATGTCTCGGATATTGGCCAGAGGCTCAGCTTCGACTCATTTCGTGAAATAGTTTGTGCCGACTAGAAGGTACTTCCTGTTTCCTGCAGCCTTTGGGAATGGACCCACTATGTCCAAACCCCACTGAGCAAAAGGCCACGGACTAGATAGTGGGTTGAGGACTCCACCTGGTTGGTGTATGTTTAGCGCAAATCGCTGACATTGATCGCGCTTCTTTACATAATTATGGGCTTCTTTTTGCATGTTCGGCCACTAATACCCTTGAGTAATGGCTCGGTGGGCCAACGACCTACCTCCAGTGTGACTCCCACAAATTCCTTCATGCAACTCTTCTAGTAGCGACTCAGCCGTCTCTGGATGAATACATAATAGGTATGGTCCTGAGTAGGAACATTTGTATAACTTTTGGTCTTCAGACAACCAAAATCTGGTAGCCTTCCTTTGGATCTTGTCAGCCTCTCCCCGCTCTTCCGGCAAAGTGTCATCCTTCAAGAATTTGATTATGGGATCCATCCAGCAGAGACTATCTCAGATCTGGTGGACTCGGACTGCATCCCTTCCTGTTCCAGTGGGCTCATGGAAATCCTCGACGAGGATAACTCTCGGCAAGTCTTGCTCCTAAGAGGTGGCTAGTGTGGCCAAAGAATCTGCGTGCGCGTTACTACTTCTAGAAACATGCAGCAAGTTGAAAAATTCGAATTCCGCCTGCAGACGTTTGACTCGATTCAAGTATCCTTGCATTCTTTCATCCTTCGCTTCAAACTCCCCCTGTACTTGGCCCACAACTAATCTTGAATCCGAGAACAACTCCACGACCTTTCCTCCCATTCTTCGGACCATAGACATTCCCATCAATAGGGCTTTATACTCTGCCTCATTATTGGTTGCACCGAAATCCAGCCTTAATGACTTTTCAATGACGATTCCTTCTGGAGATATCAAGATTAGCCCTATTTCAGAACCTTTTCGATTTGCAGCACCATCTACATACACTTCCCAACGGGCAGGATCTTGTTGAGAAATCATGCCAACCGATTTTCCATCCATGTCTCTCTTTGTCGTTACTTCTTCTAAGCTGGGCTCCGGGAACTCGGCCACTAAGTTCGCAAGGATCTGCCCTTTAACTGAAGTGCGAGGCATATACTTGATATCGAAGGCTCCTAAAATAGTACCCCACTTGGCTATCCTCCCCGTGTAGTCGGCAGTTCGGAGTATTGTCTTAAGTGGGAGTTGCGTGAGCACAACGACAGTATGTGCTTGGAAGTAGTGGGGCAATTTTCGTGTTCCAAGTACTATTGCCAAAATAGCTTTTTCCAATGGCAAGTATTTAATCTCGGCCTCATGTAGAGACTTACTTACACAGTAAACTGGCCTTTGTATACCTTGATCCACTCTTATTAGCACTAAACTTACAGCATGGGGGACCACCGCGATATAGGCAAATAAGACCTCATCTGGTTCAAGGCTAGACATAATTGGTGGCCGAGCCAAGTAGCCTTTAAGTTGTTGGAAAGCTGAGGCACATTTTTCAGTCCATTCAAATCCCTTCCACTTGTTGATCAGCAAGAAAAAGGGTTTACACTTATCTGCGGACCTGGAGATGAATCGGTTCAAAGCAGCTGCCATCCCTGTTAACTTCTGAACCTCTTTTGGATTTCGAGGAGGCTGCAGATTTTGAATAGCCTTTATTTGATCGGGATTAACCTTAATTCCCCTGTGCGTTACCATGTAACCTAAAAATTTTCTTGATCCCATACCAAATGAGCACTTCGAGGCGTTCAAGCGCAACTTATGTCTCATCAGGGTTTCAAAAACGTTATCAAGGTCCTTCAAATTCTCAGAAATAATCTTGCTTTTGACCACCATGTCATCTATATAGACCTCAATGCTTTTGCCCAATTGTGATTCAAACATCTTGGTCATCATCTGCTGTTAAGTAGAACCTGCATTTTTCAGACCGAATGGCATCACTTTATAGTGGTAATTACCAATGGGGGTAACAAAAGTGGTTTTCTCCTGGTCATCTGGGGCTAACGGTATCTGATGGTAACCTTAGAAAGCATCCAAGAAACTCATCCGAGGATGGCTGACAGTAGCATCTACTAATTGATCAATCTTTGGCATAGGGAAAGGATCCTTAGGACAAGTCTTATTCAAGTCCGTGAAGTCCACACAAACTCACCACTTTCCGCTCTTCTTCTTTACCACCACAGTATTTGCTAACCATTCGGGGTAAAAAAACTTCTTTAATAGCCCCAGCTTGTTTGAGCTTCATCACCTCCTCTTTGACTGCATCTGCATGCTCTTTGGATGGCCGCCGAGGAGGCTGCTTCTTGGGTACACTCAGTGAGTTAACCCTCAAATGATGGCAAATGAACTCTGGGTCCACTCTTGGGGCTTTATAAGTACTCTAGGCGAATACGTCAATATTTATTTTAAGGAAATCAATTAGCTCTTCTTTCTCTGGTTGAGGTATCTGAGATCCGATTTGAAAGTACCTTTCAGGATTGGTCCCAATTAAAACCTACACTAGGTCCTCGCATTTAGCACCTTCATCATGTCATTCGACGGGTGATAACCGATCCCTTAACTGCTATAGGTCTCCTTCCGCCCTGGCTGAGGATTCAATCTCAGGCTTGTGTCGTATGGTAGCCACCAAACATTGCCTAGCCGAGGATTGATCTCTGCGAATTTCACAAACGCGTCCTTCGGATAGATATTTGACTTTTTGATGCAGAGTGGAGGAAACAGCCCTTAGCGTGTGTAGCCAAGGTCTGGCTACAATTGCCGTATAAGGGGAATAAACATCTACAACAATGAAGTCCACTTCAACCACTTCTGAGCCAGTCTGTACGGGCAGCCGTATTTGTCCTTTCGGGGTGACCATCCTCCCCTCGAAACTGACCAGGGGAGAACAGTATGGAGTTAAGTCATCAAGCCTGAGGTTCAGCCCCTTGAAAAGGTCAGGATACATAATCTCCACCGCGCTATCCTACTCCACCATCACCCTCTTCACATCATATCCCCCGATCCTGAGTGTGACTACCAAAGTATCGTCGTGAGGTTGGATGGTTCTAGCTTTATCCTCGTCCGAAAAGCCTAACACGGGCGGGACAGCCTGTCTAGGGCTCTTCGGATCTCGGCTAATATTCCCTGCTGGTAGCCGATCCACTGACATAACTTTGGACGGCCAGGACCTTGTTCTTCCTGGTGCTGCGAAAATGACGTTAATAGTACCTAATGGAGGTTTCGTAGAGTCCCTCTTCTCGGACTCGAAATTCACTTGACCTCCTCGGCCATTAGAGTGGTGCAAAAGGTGCTTTAACTTGCCTTCACGGACCAACTGGTCCCAATGATCCCACAAACTTCTGCAGTCTTCAGTGGCATGCCCATGGTCTTGGTGGTACTGACAATAGAGAGTGTGATTGCATCTCTCAGGGTTCCCTACCATTTTACTCGGCCACCTAAAGAATGATTCATTCTTGATCTTTTCTAGGACTTGATGAACTGGCTCCTTGAACACTGTATTGACTGTTTGAGCATTTGCTGAGCCCGACTGCCCAGCGAAATCTCTCCTCGGCTTATTGTTGTTGTAACGATCCGACCTGAAGTCCTTCCTGTCCTGGGGGATAACCTTATCCTTACCCTTCCCTTGCTGCTGATCTTCTTCAACCCTTTTATATTTTTCAATACGGTCCATAAGTTGACACATGTTAGTGACAGGCTTGCCGGACAAGGATGTCCTTAAACCATGATCAGTGGAGAGACCCAGCTTAAATGTGTCTAGGGCCATTGCATCAAAGTTGCCCTTCATATCATTAAACATCTCCCAATATCTATCCGAATACACTTTAAGGGACTCACCTTCACGCATGCTCAAGGATAGCAGAGAAGACAAGGGCCTGGCCACCCTTCGGCACGTGACGAAACGTGAACCAAAAGCCTGAGTGAGCTCTTGGTAGGAATTGATGGAGTTTGCTTTCAAGTTGTCAAACCACCTTATGGCCACGGGTCCAAGGCTAAAGGGAATTCCTTGCACATCAGAGCTTCATCTCTGGAGTAGACAGCCATCCTTTGGTTGAAATGACTCACATGCTCCACAGGGGCAGTTTTACCGTTGTAAATAGTAAAGGTTGGCCGGTTGAAATGTCGAGGAAGCTTCGCTCCTTCAATCCTACGCGTGAACGGTGACCTAGAGATTTGGTTCAATGCCTTGCTCATGGCATCATTTCCCACCCCTCCATGTGATGGCCTTTGAGGTTGCTTCTTGCGAGGATGTTCATCCTCATATGAAAAAGATTCACTAATTGGAGTTCGAGACCTTTGTTCATAAGTGATGTCTTGTTCGTCACCTGAGTCATCATCAGAGTGCGAGGCAGCACGTTTTCTTTTCGCATGGCGCAGCTCCCTTCTTAACGTTTCAATCTCTATTTGCATGCTGTTTTTCTCTGCATGAGAAACATGACTTCCGCCACGAGGTTGAGTTCGTTCAGTGTGTGTAGTATGCACACTGCCTTCACAGTCTTGTCTCCGCTCTAAATTGAGAAAAGGGTTTATATGTTGGGACGCCCCAGATTCTGTTGGTTGTTGCCCTGGTTCAGCCATGATCAACTGTTGCTACTTCCCCCTACACTCAAGCTCTCCCCACAGACGGCGCCAATTGTAGGGTTGGGATTTTTGGCCTAAGCCCAAAACAATTAATTTGTAAAGTATGGGTGAAAGAGCTAGGTTAAGTATGAGATTAACAACAATGAATCACAACTTTCAAGCACAAGCTAACATGAGTCTACACATAAAGAATGAATATCCGAAGAGCTATATTATTGACTATCTGATGAACACAGATCTTAGGGTTACAGTCAAGTTCTCTATTTTTCTGTTTTTTTTTTCTCCCCCCCTTACGTTAGGAGCTTCTTTCCTTTATATAACCTCCCTTCTCTTCATCTCCATCATCCACTTGTACCTCATCCGTGAGTCTACTTGAGTATGTGTCACGTCAAGTATCTTCTTTAGCTCTGTGTGAGTGGCGGTAGGTGAGAATACATTGTTCAGGAGTCTTCTCCACATAAATGCGGCTAGAAAAGTTGCTGCAGAACATTAAATTCGATGGTAGCAGCTTTCCCTTTAGATATTTCTTCATCCTTATTGTCTCTCAGTATACTCAGAGCTTATCTTGATCAGGAGGAGTCCTCGGAAGATCATTTTGACCTCTTATACGTTCAATTGATCTATACTATTCGTGTCAGAGGAATATAACCTCTTCGGACAGAAGATGACCTTTTCGGATTGTAATCATTCTTCCTTCTGAGGGTCCCACTTCCAGATGGGCCTTGCCCTTACCATCTCTTTTTCTCGGTCGCACAATAGCTCTCATATGGGCTCTCGGCCCACTATGTTGGATTGGGCCCTTTTCCCCCCCACAATAACCAATAAAAAAATTATTAAGTAGAGTTGTAGCCTTAGACTACTATAACCAAGTTTGTTACCAAATTTTGTTCAAAGTTTAATTATATTAGGCCTTAAAAATTTTAGGATGATAACAAATTTTTTTAAGGGTAAAAAGATCATACAAATTTTAAATTTTATATATAATAAATATTTTTGTTTTTAGGTTAGGGTAGTCTTGTGACCACCCTAGCTTTAATGTGGAGCTGGCCCTAGGCTCATTATTTTTTATCTACTACTCATAGTTAGTCACATAAGAGACTTGTGGTAAAGAGTGAGTAAAATGATGTGGTCATATTGGTATCATTATCCTATCTGTTTTTTTTCATGCGACTTCTCCTTTCACCGAAAAGATATAGGCTTTCTCTTTTCTTCTAATTGAAATTTTTGGAAGAAAATAAAGTCGTGACCTAAAATGCTAGAAGTAGCAGCAAGGACTAAAGATCACGCAAGCAATTTTTTTTTTTAATTGATTAAAATGTTTTTTCTTAGTCGAGACACATGGCTCCTATATTTTCAAATCATTTTGAATGTTTGGAGTGGAATGGACTTAAACTTAGTAATGTTTTATGTAATAGCCTATCATTGTCCAATCTTCTCATGCAATTTTCCTTTCTTGTAAAGATTTTTTCCCCCTATTCTAATCAAAATCTCTACAAAATAATAATAATGTGGGAAAAATATAAAAAAGTAGCACCAAGGGCTAATTTTCTTTGTTGATTGATTACTTTTCTTTTCTTCCTTCAAACGATGGGACATAATATATATACATTTTGTGGAAGCGCTAGTGTCAAAGTAGTGTCATTGCCTAGAAAATCTTGGAAATTTGGACCGGCCCATTTTGTCCCAAAGAAATCTCACTTTGTGATGAACCAAAATAGTAATAAAGGAATTTGAAGAATACTTATTAGTAGCACAAACTGTTTTATATGAATTTTAATAATAAAAGAATTGAAATTCGAAGATTTTTTTTTTCTCAACAAACATTTTTTTTGAAGCACTCAACAAACATTTTTTAAAATAAAGGTACATTACAAACTTTATTAAAAAGTTATAGTAATTTTTAAGGAAACATATGCTAAGTTATACTATACATAATACACTTTCTTAAATAATGTAAGATAATTACCCTTTATTTTAGAGGAACAAACACACGCACACATTCTCAACAAACACTTGCATTATGAATTTGAAATAATATCTTATATATAATCATTTTCAAACTTAAAGGACAAAGTTTAGCAACAAAATTGGTTTATAGTTTCAGGCTACAAACTCACTTAATAAAATAAATATTACTGCATATTTTGAAAATCTAAAGTTGAATTACATGTTCTTTTCACTCTTAATGTACATGTCAATTTTTGTGTCAATCGGATATCATTTACTATATAATCTATAATCTTATATTTTATGCATAATTTTATATTACAAAAACTTGCAATTTAAAAATTTATTGATGATATAACTATTGATCTTTAATTTTCTTGAAATTTTGCAAACATGGAGGATATAAGAAGAAGATGCAATCCAATGGTGAATTTGTCAAAAGGACAAAATTTAGCTACAAAACTAGTTGTAGCTTAAGGCTACAAACTGCTCTAATAAATTGACATGTGTAAAAAATTACATGTGCATTGCACATGATTACTTAGGTAAACTTAATCCTATTAACCCTAGTTAACTGCATCATCTATTAAAAAAAAATAAAAATAAAAAATAAAAACCTAAACCTATACGTATTCTCTATTTCTCCCAAACAAAACCAGAAAATCCAAAACTCCACCAGCACCCCCAATCCCTCTTCATATACCTCCCAACACTGATCAACACATCTGAGCTTCACCAACCCATCCAAACAAAAATTGCAAGCAACTACACTAGGGACAAAACCAACCTCCACAGACCTCTTAAAAGTCCTAAAACCTTGCTCAATCATGTTGGCTTTCACATAAGCCTTAATAAGCATATCAAAGACAACTGGATCCTAATTACAATCTTTAGAGCACAAATCCAAACTTTCAAAAACATCACCATCATCTGGTGAAACAACCTTAACCATTTCTATCAATTCAGACAACAAGTTTGTGGCTTGATAAATTTTTTTAGACCAAGTCAGAATATGAACAATAATACAGTAATTCTGAATAGTGGGTCTAAGACTTAAATCATTCTTGACCAAATTGAAGAAAGTTAGACTTGATAAGGAATCAGATTGAAACCTCAACAGAACTTAAAAAAAAACAGCTAGCAAATCCTCTTCAATTCTTGAAGGAATCACGGTTATCAAGGAAAAAGGGAAATTTATAGTTTTGATCGGTGAAGTGGCAAGAGGTGGCTTTGAGCTGTGAAGAATGGGTGAGCCGATGGTGGAGATAAAGGAGGGTTTGGGTATGCCGGTGATGGAGATAGGATGGTTTGGGGTGACCGGAGGTGGAGGGAGAAGAAGGCCTAGGGTGACCGGTGAGAGTTGGGTTTTTGGGTTACAGCTTAGAGAGAGAGAGAGAGAGAGAGAGAGAGAGAGAGAGAGAGTATACGTATAGGTAATAGGTTTTTTATTTTTTAGTTTTTTAATAGGTGGTGTAGTTAACTAGGGTTAGTTGGGTTAAGATTACTTAAGTAATCATGTGCAGTGCATGTGTCTTTTTTACACATGTCAATTTATTAGAGCAGTTTGTAGCCTAAGGCTATAACTTGTTTTGTAGCTAAATTTTGTCCTTGTTAAAATTCACCTTCAATAAAAAGATATTGAGTGAGTTTGTAGCCTAAGGCTACAATCGATTTTGTAGCTAAACTTTGTCCAAACTTAAATGGACAAAGTTTAGCTACAAAATTAGTTGTAGTTTAAGCCTACAAACTCACTCAATAAAATAAATATTACAACATATTTTGAAAATCTAACAGTTGAATTGCATGTTCTTTATACCCTTAATACACATGTTAAATTTTGTGTTAATCGAATATCATTTACTATATAATCTATAAATTTATATTTTGTGCATAATGTTAAATTACAAAAACTTGCAATTTAAAAAATTTATTAATGACATTGATGGAAATTAAAGATGAGTGCAGCGGAAAATAAGTTTTAAACGGATCTACTTCATTCGATATTGATAACACGTACTAAGTAAATTTCAGAATTTTGAGAACAAGAGATCGTACCTTGAAGCGGTGAATTTCAAAACCAAAGATTGAAGTACTCGGGAATACTTTTAATCTTCACTCCAATTCCACTAACGCCCAAGATGTGTGGTCTCTCAATTGGTAACAAAAGGGATGACTAGTGAGTGACAAAAACTCACATGCACACCATTTCAATGTTGTTTTTCACACCCAGAAAAATCTGAACGTTTTTCCCTTTGTATCTAACCAATTTATCTAATTGGGTTGGCCTTTTGGGCCTTACCAATTGGGCTTAAGTGTGTGGCTTGGAGTGGGACCAAAAGGGACCAATAAGACACTAGCTCCAATGGGCCTTGGGCTTTTCTGTCAACTCTTGACAAGTCCAAAGTTACCATTAACTATATTTAATACCACTATATAAATATCGTTGCACTCTAAGTCTTATCTATAAATTATATCCCAAGACTTTATTATACATGCAATCCCTTCATAAAATATTCGTAGTAATACAAAGTCATTAATGTAGACTGCTACTTTGTAAATTACTACATCTTAATCCTTGAGTACCCGGTTTAATCCTTTAATGTTATTCATTATATATTTATGAAATCCAATTCCATAAATATATACTTTAGTCTTACTAAAGTGTTTAGGCCTAACTCTTTGAATAACAAACTTATTAAACTTATTTCAAGGGAATATTTTATATCTTCATTAAGAGACTATGAATTCCATCTTGAGAATACATGTTCCATCAACACTAAATGTGGCTGCCCAACATACTGAGGTTTTGACCATAACTTTAGATCTCACTCCTGATATATCAAAGCAACCTACACCTCATGATCAGGTTCTCTCAGGATTAAGAGTTCATGCAAATATAAGTCGTGAGATTTATTATTCCTTTGACAGTCTTTAGGAGAATAATAAATCTCACAGCGGTGCAGTTCAATATGTCTTAACTCTTAAAACATATTAACACATCAACCAGAAGTCACCACTTCCATGATCAAGACAAATCATCATGATTGATATGTTATAGTCTTCGCAGATGAAAAGCCTAATTTCATCACCGACTACGAACTATAATTTTGAGTTTACAAAGAACTTGTGATTTATATCTTCTGTGACTCTTCACATAAATCACATACTATGCATCTCATGGACTATATGATAATGTCCGAATATTCATGTTGCCATTATTTTAGATAATAATAAAAAAAATTCATTAAACACAATATTAAGTCATACATAATGTCATACACAATGTCAAACTTAATATCATACATAGCATCATACAATAGGATTTAAGGGCACTAATCCTAACAGACATAGTTATTGATCTTTCATTTTCTTGAAATTTTGCAAGCATGGAGGATATAAGAAAATGATATAATCCAATGGTGGATTTGTCAAAATTCAAATCCAATAAAAAGATATTAAGTAAGTTTGTAGCCTAAAACTACAACTAATTTTGTAACTAAATTTTGTCCAACTTAAATCTATTCATAAATTTTATCAACAGAAAAAATTTGTACTTATCAATAAAACTTATATTAAAAAAAAAAAAAAGACCAAAAACCAAACCCAAATCATTCTTTTAAAATGCTTTCATTACAATGAATGAACAAAAATTGCAGCAAAAACATACTTAAAAATTACTATTTGACTGTTGTGGGGGACCTGATCCACCATTGAAAGGATAGTTTTACGATGGAACAAAAATTTATAGTGAGAAATAAATAATAAATAAATAAATAAGGAAATATATATGACGTGTTGGAAAGCATAGCTATTCCAAACTTTTGGAAATTAAGGGTCCATTTGGTAATGTTGTTCTAGTAACGTTATTTGTATTTTTTGTAAATACGTGTGGGTGAAAGTGTGTGAAAATACATGTAATATTGTTTAAAAATTGAAAACATATGTTTAAACACATGTATAGACGGAGCTTAATAGGCCATCTTATACAAGGTTCTTGATTTTGGGGTTTTGAGAAAGGTGATTGGTAAGTGGACTGACTCTCAACTTTGGAGAGGTTGATTTTTGGTCTCAAACCTGTGACCATTACAAAAAATGAGGGCTATAGTCGGGTTTGAAAAACGCAGCTATAGATTGAATCTATAGTTGCGTTTCTTAGAAACACGGCTATAGATCAGCTATAGCCGCGTTTTTTGTAAACACGGCTAAAAAAAACACAGCTATATTTGCCATCACAACAAGGTCTGACGTGGGTCCATCTATTCTTTTGTAAACTATATCCCATGGAACTATTGTGTGACCAATATAATGCTTCACCTCGTTGATTCACTATCATATCCTGTCATTTCTCAGTAACCCAATGCATTCGTTTTATTTTTCTTAATTAGAACCTATACTACTGACAGCTAACAGATTTTATATGACAATGGACACATTTTATTGGGGTAGTGTTGTGGGTAAACACCCATGGAAGCATAACCCACATTAGATACACAGATGTAAGATCATGATGTTATATACTCTGATATGAATAATAGAAGCTTTTTTTTTTTCCAATATTTTTTTTTTGGAGCATATGGAATATAATTGTTCAATTGCTTTGGATCCATTTATTTAAAGGTGATTCTAGAAATAATTGAATGCCAGTTATGTCGCTTTGTTGGACTTGGAGTGTAGTAGTGTTCTAGATGTCATTGTCGCTGATTTAGATGTTCTATAATTCTTTCCCTTGATTTTAAAGTGCATACTGATTTTGCTATTATTATCAGCATCTTAGTCATTATCATAACCAGAATCTGATCCATTAGTTACCTTTCATTTTGGGTAAGTAATCCCTTAGTTGTTGTTAATGAGTAGCATGGCGTGAATGTGAAGCACCAAGAGTATTTTGCTGATAGCCCTTCAATTGGTATGGATCTTGCTTCAAGAGATGAGTGAGTATTGGATTGGATCAATGCCAGAAGTTTAATAAATATAATGAACACGCGTACGGACGAGGTGGCATTGGAATATAATAAATTTTGGGCTTTTCACACCTTCTTTTCACGGATGATATCATTTTATTTTGCGAGGTTGATTTCACTGCCAGTGAAGCAATCTTGGAAGTGCTTGAGAAATTTGGCGCAGAATTTGGAAAAAAAATTAGCTCGGAAAAGTCTCGTATATATTTTTCTCCAAATGTTAATGAAAGCTTGAAGGAGGAAGTTTGTGATAAATTGGGCATCTGGGAGACTTATGATATTGGGAAGTACCTTGGCTTCCCAATAAGACATAGAAGGGCTATGAGGATTCCTTACAAATTTATAGTAGAGAAGGTCATGAGCAAATTGGCGGGGTGGAAGGCTAAATACCTCTCCTTTGTTGGTCGAATGGTGTTGATTAAGTCTGTGATGTCTGCCATCCCAAATTATGTGATGCAAGGGGTGGCTTTGCCAGTCCATTTATGTGAAAAATTAGATAAATTTAATTGGGATTTTCTATGGGGCTCCACGAGTGAAAAAAAGAGGCTGCACATGGTGAGTTAGGGCAAAATTGTGAGGTCCAAAGAAGAAGGGGGTTTAGGGATACAAGCGGCAAGGGCAAAAAATAAAGCTTTGCTCTCAAAATTGAATTGGAGGATGTACCATGAACAACATGCTCCGTGGGCTAAGATGTTACTTAAAAAGTATTGCTCCTCTTCGAGAATGAGGTTGAGGAACCCGAAAACTCTGCCTTCATCACTTAATTGGAAAGCTATTAGCTTCGGGTTTCCCATTTTCATGAAAGGGATTTGTTGGGGAATAGGTAATGGTCACAGGGTCAGGGCTTGGTTGGATAATTGGATTAATGGTGATTCTCTCCAAGGCATGATAAAAGGACCTTTAAGGCAAGGAGATCAAGGGTTAACAGTGGCTGACTTGTACCATAATCACGAATGGAGATGAGATCTCCTTTCCTTTGAGTTGCTGAATTCAATAAAAAACAAGGTTAAAGTTGTTCCAATTCAGTTGTTTGGAAATAGGATTGATTCTATTATGTGGAAGTACTCAAAAGATGGAGATTTCTCCATAAACTCAGCCTACCAGCTAGCTAATGAAGATAGCGTAACTGAAAATCAGTTTCAAGGGCAGTGGCTTTGGAAACTTGATGTTCTTCCAAAGAGTATAAGCTTCCTTTTGCTATGTGTTCATGGTAGTATTCCTATTAAAAGTGTGTTGGCAGCTAGGGGTATTAATTGTGGTAAGACTTATCCATTGTGTAGTCGGCATAAGGAAACCATTATTCATCTTCTTCAAGATTGTGAAGTTGCTCGTGACCTGTGGTTTAGGTTGGGGGTACCCGCCTCACACATAAACTCCTTCAATGAAAACTTTGAGACTTGGCTTAAAATAAATCGTTTAAGCACAGTTAGGCACAACACATCTATTCCTTGGAGCACTTTGTTTGTTTTTGCGGTTGGTGTTTGTGGAAGAATAGGAATAAACTACTGTTTGAAAACAACATTCCGAATTCCAGGTTGGATAAAGACTGTATTGTTCAAGCAAGGGAATATTTTTTTTGCATGAGTAAAAGCCACCAAGTCTCTTCTAGGCTTGCTTTACCTATCAGATGGACTAAGCCATTAGGTGGTTGGTATAAGCTTAACACGGATGGAGCATCATGTGGAAACCTAGGTAAGGTCGGTGGTGGAGGAGTTATTAGGGTCTGCCATGGAGGTTGGGTTAAGGGGTTTTCAAGATCAATTGGACAAACTACTAGTGTCATGGCTGAGTGGTGGGCATTGCGTGATGGCCTGAATTTGGCCATTCAATTGGGAATAAACTAGCTAGAAGTAGAGCTTGATGCCAAGGTGATTGTGGAGATGCTCAAAAGCACAAACTGTCCTAACAGAAGATTTGCTACTTTACTGTGTGATTGTAGGTGACTCATGGCTAGGTTTAGGCAGGTTTAGGTGAGGCATGTGTTTAGAGAGGTGAATAAATGTGTTGACTTTTTGGCTAAGAGGGGTTGTTCCTTGATGGAGAATTCTGTTGTGTTTGATATCTCTCCCTTTGATGATTTAAATGTTTTGCTTAAAGCTGATAGGAATGGGTTGTATTACTATAGGTGTGTTGCCAATACTTTGGCCTCTGTGGCCATTTTGTAATTGCCTTTTGTTGTTTATACAAGTACCTGATTAACCCCAAAAAAAAAAAAAAAAGGCCAGCGCGAATCTCCACGCCCCATCTCAACAATCACCATTCCGTATATATGCTCTACCTAATATGTATACTATACAGCTGCTCATTTATTTGACACGTGTATGCTGATGTGGATGTTGCCTTTGCTTGCCCATTTCTATTTTTTGGATGGAACACCATTGCCTTTCTAGAATAATGATCTACTTGGGCAATAAATTTTATGTGGGAAATTGTTATCGGAAATAATCGTTATTTTTTTGGGTTTAGTGACATAATTTTCTTTCAAAAATAAAATTTTGGACAAGTGTGTTTTGACATAGATTAGTAGGAGAGTGTTCTATTTTGTAGACATTTTAAGTGGAGTTAGATATATATTTTTACCGGTTTATTCTCAAATTTTTCCCCTGTTAAGGTAAGATAAGGTATTTTTGAACTATATAAAAGTCCAATCCAAAGAGGAGAATCCTCTTATAAATAGTATATATAAAATGTTATAGACATAGCATTATTTTTTCTTTTTATATGGGAGGAAAACCCAAACTCTTTAATTTAGTTGAAGAAAAACAATACAAAGTAAATTTTCAATAGTAACCATTCATCTTAACTACACTTAACCCTTAAACTATTGAAACGAACAATTGATCCTCAATTTTAAAATATTTATATAATGTACACTTACTGTTTGTGTTAGTGTTAAATCTAATAGAATTTAACATTAAAAATACTAATTTATCCATCTTGCCATAAGATCTTTCAATGTTAAATTTTGTCATACTTAACAGAAACCAAAATAAACAACATTTGAAACAACCTTACAATTTTGGATGTCAATTTGATATTTTGATAATTTGAAGATTAAGTGTAATCATGGTCAAAGATTATGGTACAAAAGTATAATTTGCTCGAACAATAAATCTAGGAAATATTATGTCCATAACACTTTCACAAAAATGTCTAAGTAGAAGGTTGTTATTGGTTATTACAGGTGTGCAAAAAAATAAATAAATTGTGTATTTAAATTAGAACTAATGCTTAAGATTTGATTACCGCTTAAGATTTGACGGGAAAACTATGCAGAGATATTATTTCTAAATTTCATTTAAAAAGAGAGATGAAATAGGTGAAAGCTGTAGAAGTTATTTTTGTTGGAGATACCAAACATTGCCTCAGATTCGCTGATCTAATAATGCAGATTCAAAATCAATTGTTCAGTCCAAGTGATCAATAATTCAATACCAAACCTTAATCGAAAAAGCCAGGACCCCAATCACAATTATTTCAAAAGTCTCGTACGAAAAAGAATATAGGGGATAATTGTCCACGTTTAAGTGTGAACATGGTGACAATCTTTCTCAACATTATAAAATGATGACTATTGAAGACCCTCTCAGATGGTAAAGCAAGTGGGCTGTTATCTTTTTCCTAAGTAAATGTAAAAATAATATAAAAGAAGCTGTCTGACATCAATAATTCAAAAGGCAGACAAGCAGTTGAGGCAAAAGTCATAAAGTGAAGCAAAAATCATGAAGTGAAGATTCTTCAGTCCATGAAAATCCATTTGGGAAATAAAATTACAAGAGGAAAAAGCCAAGTGAAAACAAAAGAAGAAGAAAGTGGTCGACAAAGGGCTACTTCAGGTCTGTCAAAGGCTACTCATTCTCTGTTTTGCTGAGATGAAAAAAAAAAAGGCTACTCATTCTCAAGTGAAAAACAGAGTGGAGAAAAACCATCTTGATATTATTTCTCATTTGCAATCCTCCCTATTTGTTTCATTTCAAAAGAGAGATGAAATAGGTGGGTATGTATGATTCTCAATAGCTAATTGTAGGTAGTATAATTAGGTGGTTGTGATTGTCTAGCGCACGAAGAATATGATGGAAGTATCTAATAATGAAGATGCTGTTATGATTAGTGGCTTGAATAGTGCACGTGAGAGTGCATAGCCGTTGTCTTGGAAGGATTTGTAAACCAAGTCCTAGTTATATTAGGACTTGTAAAGCCGACTTTGTGATATGCTCTCAAATAATATATCCTAGCCGACTTATACTTCGTGTAAATATATTTGTTATGCGGCAATTGTTTGATTAGTGATAAAAGGCAGCCACATATTATTTTAGAGTTCTAAGCCGTGCTTTGTTTTGAGAGAGAAATTTAGGTTTTCTCTAGTCATGTGCTTCTGGTGATTGAGAGCTCTTTTGGGTATATTTGAGGTTTGGGTTTTGTGAGAGTGTTTTGGTACTGCTTCTATAATCTCTTCCTTTTGTTAGTGAAACTTTCTCCTTGATGCCGCTCGTGGACGTAAGCCAAAAGCCGAACCACATAAATCTTTGTGTTTCTGTGTGATTGTTTCTTTTGTTGTTCTGTTTTTGCATAAACTCACTGTTGTTTGGATATACACACAACAAATAGATATTCATGTTGCTATTCTCAACAAATTGGTATTAAAGCTTCCGCTTATACAACAGATGCACGTGGATAGTTCTCATGTGGAGATTCGGTGGCGACATGTGGGCCATTTTTTAGTTGCACGTGGATAGCCCACTCTCTGTTATTTGGATGCACGTGGACAGCCCACTTTTTGTTCAGTGGACACGTGATCCAACGTGTCCAATGGCACTGGCCACTGGACAGAAGTTGGATCCTTAATTTTTTGTTTCTCATCTTCATCCAAAAAAAAAAAAAAAAAAAAAAATCAAAGTAAAATGATCCATATTTATTTTAATTATTAATGTTCTGATAAGTCTGATCCATTTTCTAGTTGGACCGTAATTGGCATCACATAGTTTGAAGATTTCATTGGACAATTAATAAATGTTCACGTAGCAAATGATAACTTCCAGGATATATATATATATATATATATATTTTTTTTGGTTTCCTACAGTGTTTCCTTAAAATTTTCAATCAGAGATTAATCACTGTTCGTTATGGGTGGGTCCATAGTTAATCATTGTTCGTGACGGGTGGGCTCATAGTGGGGTAAATCGCTGGACCAACCACTCGGCCAACCCCCACTGGGTTATTTCTAGGATATCTCTAATCTATACAAAAAAAAAAAAAAAAAAAAAAAAAAAAANGTTTAGGTGAGGCATGTGTTTAGAGAGGTGAATAAATGTGTTGACTTTTTGGCTAAGAGGGGTTGTTCCTTGATGGAGAATTCTGTTGTGTTTGATATCTCTCCCTTTGATGATTTAAATGTTTTGCTTAAAGCTGATAGGAATGGGTTGTATTACTATAGGTGTGTTGCCAATACTTTGGCCTCTGTGGCCATTTTGTAATTGCCTTTTGTTGTTTATACAAGTACCTGATTAACCCCAAAAAAAAAAAAAAAAGGCCAGCGCGAATCTCCACGCCCCATCTCAACAATCACCATTCCGTATATATGCTCTACCTAATATGTATACTATACAGCTGCTCATTTATTTGACACGTGTATGCTGATGTGGATGTTGCCTTTGCTTGCCCATTTCTATTTTTTGGATGGAACACCATTGCCTTTCTAGAATAATGATCTACTTGGGCAATAAATTTTATGTGGGAAATTGTTATCGGAAATAATCGTTATTTTTTTGGGTTTAGTGACATAATTTTCTTTCAAAAATAAAATTTTGGACAAGTGTGTTTTGACATAGATTAGTAGGAGAGTGTTCTATTTTGTAGACATTTTAAGTGGAGTTAGATATATATTTTTACCGGTTTATTCTCAAATTTTTCCCCTGTTAAGGTAAGATAAGGTATTTTTGAACTATATAAAAGTCCAATCCAAAGAGGAGAATCCTCTTATAAATAGTATATATAAAATGTTATAGACATAGCATTATTTTTTCTTTTTATATGGGAGGAAAACCCAAACTCTTTAATTTAGTTGAAGAAAAACAATACAAAGTAAATTTTCAATAGTAACCATTCATCTTAACTACACTTAACCCTTAAACTATTGAAACGAACAATTGATCCTCAATTTTAAAATATTTATATAATGTACACTTACTGTTTGTGTTAGTGTTAAATCTAATAGAATTTAACATTAAAAATACTAATTTATCCATCTTGCCATAAGATCTTTCAATGTTAAATTTTGTCATACTTAACAGAAACCAAAATAAACAACATTTGAAACAACCTTACAATTTTGGATGTCAATTTGATATTTTGATAATTTGAAGATTAAGTGTAATCATGGTCAAAGATTATGGTACAAAAGTATAATTTGCTCGAACAATAAATCTAGGAAATATTATGTCCATAACACTTTCACAAAAATGTCTAAGTAGAAGGTTGTTATTGGTTATTACAGGTGTGCAAAAAAATAAATAAATTGTGTATTTAAATTAGAACTAATGCTTAAGATTTGATTACCGCTTAAGATTTGACGGGAAAACTATGCAGAGATATTATTTCTAAATTTCATTTAAAAAGAGAGATGAAATAGGTGAAAGCTGTAGAAGTTATTTTTGTTGGAGATACCAAACATTGCCTCAGATTCGCTGATCTAATAATGCAGATTCAAAATCAATTGTTCAGTCCAAGTGATCAATAATTCAATACCAAACCTTAATCGAAAAAGCCAGGACCCCAATCACAATTATTTCAAAAGTCTCGTACGAAAAAGAATATAGGGGATAATTGTCCACGTTTAAGTGTGAACATGGTGACAATCTTTCTCAACATTATAAAATGATGACTATTGAAGACCCTCTCAGATGGTAAAGCAAGTGGGCTGTTATCTTTTTCCTAAGTAAATGTAAAAATAATATAAAAGAAGCTGTCTGACATCAATAATTCAAAAGGCAGACAAGCAGTTGAGGCAAAAGTCATAAAGTGAAGCAAAAATCATGAAGTGAAGATTCTTCAGTCCATGAAAATCCATTTGGGAAATAAAATTACAAGAGGAAAAAGCCAAGTGAAAACAAAAGAAGAAGAAAGTGGTCGACAAAGGGCTACTTCAGGTCTGTCAAAGGCTACTCATTCTCTGTTTTGCTGAGATGAAAAAAAAAAAGGCTACTCATTCTCAAGTGAAAAACAGAGTGGAGAA
Organism: Quercus suber; assembly: GCF_002906115.3. Taxonomy (NCBI): domain Eukaryota; kingdom Viridiplantae; phylum Streptophyta; class Magnoliopsida; order Fagales; family Fagaceae; genus Quercus; species Quercus suber. The sequence goes on along the minus strand of NW_027069693.1, from coordinate 241,137 downwards.
AAACCATCTTGATATTATTTCTCATTTGCAATCCTCCCTATTTGTTTCATTTCAAAAGAGAGATGAAATAGGTGGGTATGTATGATTCTCAATAGCTAATTGTAGGTAGTATAATTAGGTGGTTGTGATTGTCTAGCGCACGAAGAATATGATGGAAGTATCTAATAATGAAGATGCTGTTATGATTAGTGGCTTGAATAGTGCACGTGAGAGTGCATAGCCGTTGTCTTGGAAGGATTTGTAAACCAAGTCCTAGTTATATTAGGACTTGTAAAGCCGACTTTGTGATATGCTCTCAAATAATATATCCTAGCCGACTTATACTTCGTGTAAATATATTTGTTATGCGGCAATTGTTTGATTAGTGATAAAAGGCAGCCACATATTATTTTAGAGTTCTAAGCCGTGCTTTGTTTTGAGAGAGAAATTTAGGTTTTCTCTAGTCATGTGCTTCTGGTGATTGAGAGCTCTTTTGGGTATATTTGAGGTTTGGGTTTTGTGAGAGTGTTTTGGTACTGCTTCTATAATCTCTTCCTTTTGTTAGTGAAACTTTCTCCTTGATGCCGCTCGTGGACGTAAGCCAAAAGCCGAACCACATAAATCTTTGTGTTTCTGTGTGATTGTTTCTTTTGTTGTTCTGTTTTTGCATAAACTCACTGTTGTTTGGATATACACACAACAAATAGATATTCATGTTGCTATTCTCAACAAATTGGTATTAAAGCTTCCGCTTATACAACAGATGCACGTGGATAGTTCTCATGTGGAGATTCGGTGGCGACATGTGGGCCATTTTTTAGTTGCACGTGGATAGCCCACTCTCTGTTATTTGGATGCACGTGGACAGCCCACTTTTTGTTCAGTGGACACGTGATCCAACGTGTCCAATGGCACTGGCCACTGGACAGAAGTTGGATCCTTAATTTTTTGTTTCTCATCTTCATCCAAAAAAAAAAAAAAAAAAAAAAATCAAAGTAAAATGATCCATATTTATTTTAATTATTAATGTTCTGATAAGTCTGATCCATTTTCTAGTTGGACCGTAATTGGCATCACATAGTTTGAAGATTTCATTGGACAATTAATAAATGTTCACGTAGCAAATGATAACTTCCAGGATATATATATATATATATATTTTTTTTTGGTTTCCTACAGTGTTTCTTAAAATTTTCAATCAGAGATTAATCACTGTTCGTTATGGGTGGGTCCATAGTTAATCATTGTTCGTGACGGGTGGGCTCATAGTGGGGTAAATCGCTGGACCAACCACTCGGCCAACCCCCACTGGGTTATTTCTAGGATATCTCTATCTATACAAAAAAAAAAAAAAAAAAAAAAAAAAAAAAAAAAAAAAAAAAAAAAAAAAAAAAAAAAAAAAAAACTTATTATCTAAAAGGATGTTGCTTGGTTTCACATCTGCATGACTCCATGAATGAATTTTTTTTTTTTTTTTTGGAGAGGAAATCAAACCTTGAGCTAAGCTAAGAATAAGTAGCAATGATTTATTGTAATTGACATTTATAGCAACATAAAAAAAAATTATTTCTAATCAATAATGATACAAAATTATAAAGTCGTCTTGTTAATGACGAAAAATATAAAAAATATAAAATTTTAAAAATAACTCTGTTGGTGGAGTTGATCAGTATGATAGCACTGAAATATTAAAATTTTAATTTTGAATAATCCAACCACCAAAATGTCAAACAAAGCATATAGTCATAATATATAATTCATTTAAAATTTTTCTCTAGGCGGAGAATTTTTTTTTTTTTTAATAAAGGGATTTTTATTTTTTGGTTTTGTTTTTTGGTCTAATATGATTTTTATTTTTAATTTGGGGTCTTTTACCCGGCATATATGCCGGGTACAGCATATAAAAATTGCTTTAAGGGGACTAAACCGATTTTTCCAAAATATTTCATAATTCCAGTTCCCCCAGTGTGAACGGAATATGGTGGTTAGAAATAAGTTTTCTAAGTCTGGCAATAAAATTCCAAGTGCTGGGTTTGACACTGCCACTACATTTCCAAGTAATGGAGTGCTTGACCTTTTGGGGTCAGTCTTCGGGGCCCGGGAAGTAGACAATGTAAAAGCAAGCATTAAAATACACGTGATAAGTTGGTAACATAGTAGAAAAGATTTGAACTCACAAATTTAAAAGAAAAATGCTAAAAGTACTCTAAGTTTTATAGATTAATGTAATAATAAATGTAATTGGTGGATTTCAATCAAGGTTTTGAATTCTATTTTGTAGACCATTTAGAATTGGCTACTAGAATTGAATATTTTGGTACCAATATGCATTGGTGTACTGTTTTGGAATTACACACATGTGTTTGGCCAAGATTTAAATTGCCTTCTTGTGATTTAAAAGTTGAAACTTTACCTATTTGAGGTTAGCCCTATTAGGTTGCCGTAGCCCACTTCCGTACTTTCACCATTAAAACACACAAAACATAATAAAAACATAAAAACCAATATCTAAAAGCATATTTATTTAAATGGTGAAGCTTTCGCCCAACAACACTCTTCCTCTTCTTACGAACATTCTCAAGCCAATCAATCTAAACAAATCTGTCATATTCACAAAAATCCAGAGAGAGAAGGAAAAGAGACTTGAACACCTTAGATCCAAACCCAGAGAACACCATTCAAAATTTCAAATACATGTTCAAGGAAAACACATACCAAAATCCAAAAAGCCTCACAATATTTTCAGTCAATAAGTGACATGGATAAGGTATTAAGATCAAGCTCACATCTCATCCTTCCGAATTACAAAGTTTAAGTAATTGTTATAATGTGATCCGAAATTCAAATTCAAAGTAGTTGTGCAGATATTGATATGTGACAAAAAAATAGTACTAGATCCATTTAAAAAAGGGCAAAAAAAACATCAATTAGTCACAGTCGACCATTTTATTGGTCCTTCATGATTCCATTCCCTAGATTCCCCATTTTATTGGTCCTTCGTGATTCCATTCCCTAGATTCCCCATTTGCCATCAGTGAAAGCTTGTCAATACAGTGACAAAAATGGTTGGGAAGAGCAATTATTAGCAATAGAAATAGCATGGTTCTTGAGATGGTGTGCAAACTGTATAGTGTTGGAAGCTATGTATATTTGAGCTAGAGTTTGAATCAATGATACAAGAACATTCAAGAAAACCCAGCAACCCAGAAACCTAGCAACCTACAAAAACAAAGAAACCTAAAACCACCACCATCACACTAAAATCAAAGCCCACCATCAATGAAATTGAACCAAAAACAAAGAAAAAAGAAAAAAAGCCTCCTCAAGTACAAGGTCAGCGGCGGAAAAACCAAGAGTTGCTACTAAGGGCGGTAGTGACAAAAAAGTAGCACCAATCACAGGTTCATACTTTATATACTACTTAATCTTCCATTGTGACACCACCACCTATAGAAAGAGATTGAGGGGTTGGAGAAAGGAAATAAAGAATTAATCAGATACAAGAGACTTTTTGAGCCAAGCACTAAAAAAAGATGAATTTTGATCTCGTTTTTTTGTTCTTGATGAAGCTTCTGAAGCTTCCAAATACTTTTTACAAAAACCATCTTTTGATCTTTTTTTCTTTTAATTTTGTTACGTAGATGGTGATATGTGACAAAAAAAATAGTACTAGATCCATTTAAAAAAATATCAATTAGTCACAGTCGACCATTTTATTGGTCCTTCACGACTCCATTCCCTAGATTCCTCATTTACCATCAGTGAAAGCTTGTCAATACAGTGACAAAAATGGTTGGGAAGAGCAGTTATTAGCAATAGAAATAGCATGGTTCTTGAAATGGTGTTTTCCTTTTTTCTTTTTTCTGCCCCCTTGGATTTCCTTTTTCTTTGCTAGGCTAGGTGTTTTCCTTGAATCCCCGGGTGGTTAGCATCCCCAAGTGGGTTTATTTGTGTCTCGAGGCTGTGCCCTTAGACTGGTGTTGCTCGAGCTTCACCCCTTAATCCACCATTCCTTGATTCAGAATCATTTGGTGAGTGAGATGGTCGAGGAGATGGTTTTGGGTGTGGGTGTTAGGTCTAGTGAGCTTGATACGGGGTTGTGGTCTAATGACAACCCTGTGGGTCTAGAGGTAGACACAGCGATGTTGAAACCCTTTTCATCTTCTTCGAAAAAACCTTTTCACGCTTTGGCTGAAAAATGTGTTCTGGAACAGAAACATATAAGGAGATTTAGAAAACGGTTTCAATTTCTAGCCTAGAAGAAAGTACGTCTCCTTTATCCAGACGAGAAAGCTTGTGCTTGTGCCCATTGTCTGTAGACACTGCATTTTGTACCTCTTACGACTCGGACCCCCGTTTCCCAATGATGTCCGAACTCTAAGGCCCAAGTCCAGTTTAGAGCCCAATCAGATATTAACTTGACTTGAGGAGTTTAAATGTAAAATATAACCTTTTTAATGAGCAAAAATCTATTTTTGGAAATAAATTGACCAAAGTTTTGCCCATAGTCTGTAGACACCACATTTTGTACCCCTTATGACTCGGGCCTGCGTTTCCCAATGATGTCCGAACTCTAAGGCCCAAGTCTAGTTTAGAGCCCAATCAGATATTAAATTGACTTGAGGAATGTTAAAATGTAAAATATAACCTTTTTAATGAGCAAAAATCTATTTTTGGAAATAAATTGACCAAAGTAACCCTCGACCTACATACATGGGTTATGGCCTACGTACGTGAGTCATTGCATGCGTACGCAAGCACGATCTTGCGCACGCATCTAGGGTTTCAGAAGCATAAGAAAGGTAAGCATTCTGCAATAATGGTTAAGGTTTGGAACAAATCCCACATCGTCTGGGAGCCGCTCCAAACCCTATCTTTTCAACTATAAAAAGCCTTACGTGGTACATTTTCAAAACACACAAAAATCCTACGAGAAAAACCTAAGATTCACTAGAAAATAGTGAATCAAAAGGGAGTTTTTCACAAAACACCCTCAAGTCATTTTTATTTGATTTAGACATTTCCTGGCCCCAATCTTCCGAGTTTAAGATTATTAAACACTTTTTCATTAAATTGTGATAGGTTTGACTTAGGGGAACAGTAAAAATCAAGCCTAGGAGCTTTTACTTTAAGGTACTCTTTTAAACTTTTCTTTTTCTTTTTTGTCTTAAATTCTTGTTTTAATCTATTTCCTTTGTTTAGTTTATGTTTATGTATGTTTGTTTAGGTTAGTTTTGTTAGGATATGTGCCATTTAAATCTTATTGTATGATACTATGTTTGACATTATGTTGTGTTAGGACATATGTGGAATTTGTTAGAACATATATCATGTAGAATTGGCTAATCCTTTGACAAAACGCACTTTACTTGTAATTGGGTAGATCTAATATGTGTTTAATACTTCAAGAAACAAGAGTTCAAGTATAGTATTATAAGTGAAGAAGTGCTGTTCATTAAAGCTCAACAGATAGCTCAATAGATGTATCTATTGAGATTTAATGTTTAATTCTCGACAGCTCTCGATAGAAGTTGTATCTATTGAGAATTACGAAATTTAGATTTTCAGATATGTTTTTCACATGTATCCAAGCTATTTGTGTAGGGTTTTCTTTTCTCACAACCCTAGACATATATAAGGATTATTTTAAGGGCCGTCAAAGCTGATGCAACTTGATGCAAAGTGATTATTCACTAAAATTGTGACCGGAGACAATTTGCCCTAGTTCATCTTTTTCTTGAAAAAGCTGCTGCGTTTGTGCGCCAAGGGTTTTGTAACCAAGGAGCTTCTTGATCTTCATCGTCTGGATGAACTGAAGAACTTCGCAGTCAACATCTTTCTCAAGTTGGTGTGTTAGTCACGTACATGGATCCGTGCATAGATTGATTAGTCACGTACTTGGAGCCGTGCATTGAAAGGAGAGTTTGTCACTACATTGCAAGTCCAATTGTGTATTGGGGCAAGGGTTCAACTGTAGGTTGGTATTAGGTATTGTGATTCCTTTTACTTGTAACTGTTTATTTTGATAATAGTAGATTCTTGGGAGTGGTGACCTTAAATTCACCCAATGGGGTTTTACCTCGGTGGTTTTCCCCATTCGTAAACAAATCACCCGTGTTAAATTTAACTTCCGTTACATTTAGTTATTTGGTGATTTGTTTGTGCTACCACGCTTATTGCATGAAATTGAATCTAATTAATTAACTTGTCTAATTAATTGATTAAGCTACTAAAGGGGTCAATACATTCTTGGCCTATCATGTTGTGATTAATAAAGTTGTTTTATTATTTTCTAAAATAATGATAACATAAATATTTGGACATTATCATATAATCTATGAGATGCATAGTATGTGATTTATGTGATTTAGTCACAGAAGATATAAGTCACAAGTTCTTTGTAAACTCAGAATTTTAGTTCGTAATCGGTGATGAAATTGGGCATTTCATCTGCGAAGACTATAACATATCAACTAAGATGATTTGTCTTGATCACGGAAGTGGAGATTTCTAGTTGATATGTTGATATGTTTTAAGTGTTAAGACATATTGAGCTGGACCGCTGTGAGATTTATTATTCTACTAACGACTGTCAAACAAATAATAAATCTCACGACTTCTATTTACATCAACTCTTAATCCTAAGAGAATAATGAACTTGATTATGAAGTGTATATTGCTTTGATATATCAGGAGTGAGATCTAAAGTCATTCAAAACCTCAGTATGTTGGGCAGCCACATTTAGTGTTGATGGAACATATATTCTTAAGATGGAATTCATAATCTTTTAACAGAGATATAAAATATTCCCTTAAGATAAGTTTAGTAGGTTACTCAGAATGTTAAGCCTAACTACTTTAGTAAGAAGTTACTAAAGTATATATTTATGAAATTGGATTTCATAAATATATGATGAATAACTTAAAGGATTAAACAAGTTACTTAAGAATTAAGATGTAGTAATCTTCAAAGTGGCAGTCAACATACATGACTTTGTATTACTTCGAATATTTTATGAAGGGGTTGAATGTATAATAAAGTCTTGGGATATAATTTATTAATATGGCCTAGAGTGCAATTATATTTATATTGTGGTATTAAATATAATTAATGGTAATTTTGAGCTTGTCAAGAGTTGACAGAAAAGTCCAAAACCCATTGGAGCTAGTGTCTTATTTGTTCCATTTTGGTCCCACTCCAAGCCACATACTAAAGCCCAATTAGAATGGTCTAAAAGGTTAGCCCAATTAGATAATTAGTTATAAGGAGAGAAACATACAGAATTTTAAGAGAGAATGAAATGGTGTGTATGTGAATGTAAGCCACTCTCTTATTCTCCCTTGAACACATACAGATAAACTGATTGAGAGACCACATTTCTTGGGCACAAGTGGAATTGGAGTGAAAATTAAAAGTATTCCCAAATACTTCTAATCTTTGGTTTTGAATTTCACTGCACTAAGATACACTCTCTTGTTCTTATATTTTGAAATTTACATAGTACATGTTATCGATTGCGAATGAAGTAGATCCGTTAATTTTCTGCAGTGTATGTTTTGTATGAGATACAAATTATGTTTTTCCAACTAGTTTTAGGTTTTCCTTATGTTTTTAAGCATGCTAGGTTGTTAGATTTTACATTTGTGGTTATTGCTCTGTTTCTGTGTTGATTAGGGCTTCTAGGTAAGGATCTGTATACACATGATCTAGCCTGCACACATAGGCTGAACTCATGCGTACGTAGACCTGTTCTAGCGTGCGTGATGCCATTACCCAAAAAACCCTAATTTTGTTTGATTGTTTGTTTGTTTGTTTTTTTTTTTTTGTTTTTTTTTTTCTTGTTTTTGTGTTTGTCTTCATATGTTTGTCTGCATAGCCTCCTTTTCACATGTTTTAAGCCTTATAAAATAATTACTCACCTTGTTAACATGCTTGTTTGTTACCACATGCTAGAATTAGGGTTTGTTTAGTTTTTTCCTTGTTTTGATGACATGTCATTCATTTACATGCTCATGCATTGATGCCATAGGTGCTGTGTTGCTAAGAGGTGAGTGAAGGGTAAGTCATACATTAACAATGATCATGCATTTATGTTGAACCTTCTTAGATGTTCGATTAGGGTTTCTAATATGTTAATGTTTCTTTTTATTTTGATATGTTTTGTATGATGATATATTTGCTACCATGTTTGGGGTTGCTGCCTTGTTTAGATGCATGCTAGCGTTTTTTGTTAGATGGATGCTAGGGTTTTATTTTGCGTGTTTGACTCTCCTTTTCTTGGATAGATGGATAAGTATGTTTTGTTTGGGATGAAAGATGCCATGTTGTTTGTTAGATGCATGTTAGTGTGTGTGCGAGTCTAGAATACAAGTGTTTAGATAGTTTTTAATAAGGTTAAGGCATAGGGCACAACGATGGGAGACCAACCTTAGGGTTGGGCGATCTTGGGTGCCTAGCACCTTCCCAAGAGTGTACCTAAACTCCGAACCCAAACTCTAGTAGGAAGATTAAAGGTCCTTTCTCGAAAGGACACTATATTCATGGTTCCTAGATCATATAACTAGGTGGCAACTCTGACTCTTCCATTGTGTCCATATGGTCAGGTGTGTTTCTATGAAGTCGCTTTTTTGTGTCGCCTTCAATTCCCATCCATCCCTTTATTTAGGAACTACTAGGTCATTTAAAAATTACTCTTGGTCAGCTTATCCCAAATGCTTGGTAGACAGTTGTGAGTTGTATGTTGATCTAGACATCTGTCCATGAAGAAAGTATGATAAAATTGAACAAGTTCTTATTCCTTTATCATCTAAAACCCTTGACCACTATGGGTATTTTGAGTTTCATTCATGGGATAGGAAATCTAGAGTTGTCCATGGTTATCCTTCTTCCTTTCGTGACTGGAAGTTGAGGTACTTCTTTGTCTATGGAAAAGATTAAGAAACTACTTCTAATGAAGTTCAAGGCGAGGTGCCCATATTGCTGTGTAAGTGGGAGGTTCCCACATTTGGTGCGTGTTTCCCCTCTTATGGTTTTTACGACGTACATATATATATATATATATTCTTTATTCTTACCTTTTCTTTTTGTAGCTTCTACTTGTCCAGGCTTGAAGAGTAGATATCAAGGATGAGTCCAAGCTGCTTTGGATTTTGCTCTTGGTATCGAGGATTTTGACGAGCTTTTCGACCCATGATCTTTGTACGATCACTTCTTAGGGCCTGAACCTTCGGCTTACATTAGTCGGTTAATTCATAGGGAAGAGAGAAGTAAGTGTTTGGATTTTGTGCTTTTACCTTGTTAATTTTTTACCTTAGTCAATATCTTCATAATTTTCTTACTTTGTTTTATAGAGATGGCTACTCGCTTTAGTCAGGATAAATATGTTTGAGCTAAAGGGAGAAAGAATGAGCCTTTGTCAATGATAGCTTTGCCTCTAAAAAAGGCAGAAAACTGGGGGGCAGTTCTGGGATCGTCATTTCCAGCCCGTCCATACCCATTTGCCCTTTTCTCCTACTATGTCGATTAAAGAGTTTCCTTCTCCTCCTCGGACTTGGAAAGGGAAGGAGAAGAAAGGTGAGAGTGTTTGGATTGATCCTGCGACAGCCCTTGGACGGATGCAGAATGTCATCTCTGAGGACGAGTTTAAGGCCTTGTCTTTAGTGCCTTCTCATGAGCTTATTAGTCGTCATATTCACAAACTCGTGCAGGTGAGGTCTTCTTTTCTATCAACACTGTTCTCTTTATTTTATTTTATTTTATTATTTTAAACATATGTACTTGTTTCCTCTAGGTTCTTGGAGAATCATTGTGCATGAAGACTGATTACCTCGCGACAGAGAAATTGGTGATGGCCAATTCTCGAGCTGAAGCTAAAAAGGCCGAGAGCTCAAAGCTAAGGAAGGACCTGATAGAAGCAATGGGAGAGGCTAACGATGCTAAGACCAAGTTAAAGGAAGTCTCTGACGAGCTAAGGACAAAAAAGATGCTCGTCATTCAGAAGGACGAGGAGATTCAGTATGCCATGTTGAAGCTTAACTCTGAATGTGAGAAGGCTGTGGCTGAATTTTTGTCGTCAAAAGACTTACTCAATTACCACTTTTGATGAATACTTTAAAGGCTTTGAGCTTCTTCGACAATGGACAATGAAGTATCCTGCTGAGTTTGACTACTTTAATATTGAATTTGAGGCCATTGATAAGGAGATAATGACTGATGAAGCTGCTAAACAGGCTTGAGCCAATAAGCAAGCTAGAGTGGAAGGAGGAGATGAAGGAGAAGGCCCTGAAGATGTGCCAGTTAATGCCCCTGTTTAAACTTCATTTTTATTTTTGTTTTGGTTTGCCCTAGTTTTTGGGCTAGTTCTCGTCCATGTTTTGATGAGTATATTTTGAAAAGACAATATTTGTGTTCCTTATTTTGTGAACAGCTGAAGTATTTTAAAACCTTCATATGCTTCTTGCTAATCTTGGTGCTTCTTTGATACTTAGAATATTTTGCTATTTTATAAGAATTTTGCTTCGTCAATATGGTTGCCTTCGTCGGTTTTACACTTCATGAATTTAACCATATTACTTTGTTAAAATGGTTGTACTTCATGAATTTAACCACATAATATTTTTTTAAAAACTTGTGAATTTAATCATATAACTTACTCTAGCTTTGAGAATTTGGTCATCAATATGATTTTACTCGTTGGTTTTAACCTTGTGAATTTTATCATACGACTTACTCTCGTTTTCAGAATTTGGTTGTCAATATGATTTTACTTGTTGGTTTTAAACTTGTGAATTTAATCATAAGACTTTTATTCTAATTTTAGGAATATAATAGTTGGTTTGATTTTACTCATTGGTTTTAATCTTATGGATTTAATCACATGACTACTCTCGTTTTGAGAATTTAATTGTCAATGTAATTTTACTCGTGCAAATTTAACCTTATGTGATGATTTTAATCTTGTGAAGAATTTTTACCATCTACATGGTTTTACTCATTGGATTTTGGTGACGAACCTTCTACTTGGAAACTGGCCTTTTGTATAGTAAATGAACTTGATACAAGACTTTTAGATCTTCCAAGATAAAGACATTTATTCATGTGAGGAAACTTGTCCTCTTATTCCTGCTTACAAAAGAGTTTTGTAAAATAAAACTAAAAACATTGCTTAACTAACAATAGCACCTCTTAAGGTGTTCTACATTCCATGGACAAGGCAACTGTTTGTCGTCGAGTAACTCGAGATAATAAGTTCCTCTTCTGGAATACTTCACGATCTTGTACAGGCCTTCCTAGGTTGGGTTCAATTTTCCTTGTGTTGAAACTTTCGTGACTTCTATTGCTTTGTGTAGTACTAAGTCCCCAGGATTGAACCTTCTGAGCTTGACCCTTTGGTCATGATACTTTGTCAACTTTTGCTTGTACTTCGTCTTTATTTACAAAGCGTCTTCTCTAACCTCATCCAGAAAATCGAGGTCTAATCTGCGGCTTTCTTCGTTAGCCTCCTCGTTGAAGGGTTCTCTTTTGAGGCTGAATAGGTTAACTTCCACTAGGATAACGACTTCCGAACCAAAAACTAGTTTGAAGGGAGTTTCTCCTGTGTGAGGTCTTGCTGTTGTTCAATATGCCCATAACACACCAGGTAGTTCTTCTGGCCATGCCCCCTTTACCTTGATGATCTTTAGTAATGTCCAATTTGTTACCTCTATCTATCCATTGGCTTGTGGGTGTTTGGGAGGAGAAATGATTCTTGATTCCTAACTCGTGACAAAAATCTTTGAATTTGAAATTATCAAATTGTCGTCCATTATCTGAGATGATGATCCTTGGAATGCCAAACCTACAATTGATGTTTCTCTAGACGAAGCTCTGGATTTTTGCCTCCGTGATTCTTGCAAAGGGTTCAACCTCGACCCACTTGGTAAAATAATCAATTGCAACAAGTAAACATCAAGTTTGCCTTTTTACCGTGTATAAGTGGTTCGACGATGTCAATTCCTCATTTCATGAAAGGCCAAGATGAGGAAATACTCGACATGTTTTCTACTGGAACTCTCTGAACATTTCCAAAGTGCTAGCACTTGTCACATTTCTAGACTAGGGAGTGTGCATCCTTTTGTATTGTTGGCTAGAAATACCCAACCTTAACGACCTTATTTACTAATGACCTTAGACCTGAGTGGTTTCCACATATCCCTTAATGTACTTCCTTGAGTGCATAATTTGTTTCTTGTGGGTTCAAGCACTTGAGGTATGGTAGTGCATATCCTCATTTGTACAAATGGCCACTGAGAATGGTGAATCTTGCTTATCGAACTCTGGTTCTTCTAGATTCATTTATTTTCTCTAGCAACTTCCCTTCCTGAATGTATGAGAGAATTGGAGACATCCAAGTGCTTTCAAACTCAATTGGTAGAATCTGAATATCTTCAATGCTCGTCTTTTTTTGTATCTCCATCATCAAGCCTTCACTCTGTGTTGTTTGTATGGACGAAGCTATCTGTGCAACCTCATTTGCTTACGAATTCTCTTCCCTCGGCAATTGAACGAACTTGACCTCATCAAAAAGATTGGCCATCTAGATGGCTAGTCTCTAGTACTTCTACTTCCTCTTTTGCTTCACACTTATGGTTCACTTGTCCAACGATCAGCTTGGAATCACTTTTTATCACTAAGTTTTTTACGCCTAGGGCTTTAGCTAGTCTTAAGCTAGTGAGTATTGCTTCATACTCTACTTCGTTATTTGTTGCTGGGAACTGAAGTTGTACTCCATATTTGAGGACATCCTTATCAGGAGATATCATGATGACTCCCACGCCTCCTAGTTCTTTGACAGATGACCCATCAGCACGAATCGTCCAGAATTGTGTTTGATCATCACCTTAAAAAGTGAATTCAGCAATAACGTCTGCTAATACCTGGGCTTTGATTGCTGATCAAGATTTGTATTCAACGTCAAACTGACTGAACTCGATGGCCCATTGTACCAATCGCTCAGCTGCGTTTAGTTTACTCATGGCCTTCTGGATGGGTTGATCTATCATTACAATGATTGGTTGTGCTTGGAAATAAGGACGAAGCTTTCTTGAAGCCACAATAAATGCAAATGAGGCTTTCTCTAGACTAGGATACTGCTTGCTCACTCCCAAGTGCAGGAGATCGTAGCAATATAATTCTCGGAGTTATGAGGTCGAACCACAAGGAGCAGGGTAGATTCAAAGACAATACAATTAAACAAAAATTTGGGTAAAGAAGAAAAATACTTTTGCTTGGTGATTGTTAACAAGAATAATAAAAAAAACTGATTTAAATCAATAATGTAAATACTAGGGCATCGGGGTGTTTCCCTATATCGATATGAAATTCTTTGTGATCTAAGAAAATATATATTTCATAATTGATTGTTCTTATACAATTAAAAACTTATGATTCAGTTGAACTGAGACAATTCAAGAATGCATGATAACCTCGATTAATAATGCGATTAGAAAAGTTTTCAGAAAAACCCATTCACTTTAAAACCTGATTTCTATTTGAAACTATTAAAAATTCATCTAAACAATAAGAAAAACATGATTGAACTTATTGAAAGCATGGAAGAACTAATACATCAAAAGAAATCTAATTGAACAATCAAATATGCTGTTGATAAAATCTTAGAAAGAATCATATTGAATATTCATACCGTATATAAGAAACATAACCCCTAGCCCTAGCAAAGAGTTTAGGCTGCCATTAGAGAAAGGAAAATACAAGGTTTTCTCTCCAAAATTCGTTCCCCCAACCTCCCTTCCAAACCTTCATGTCTAAGTGTCCAAAGAAAATAAAACTTTTACTATTTTAATTTCCGTCCAGGTTTACAGTAGTAACTTGTGAGTTAATTTCGGCATTCAAAAATTTAGAATTTTGAAAACCTCAAAACTGGAAAGTTGTAGATATTTAAGTCACAGTTCCAACCCATCCAGCCTTGTGTCAATTGGATTTTTGAAGAGAGAGATACGCCCAAAATACTGATCAGTGCTCAAATTAGATTTTTCCTTTTTAGATTCTGCCTCTTTGATTTCTTTCCTTATTTGAAGCTTCCAATCATGGTAGACGAGCCAAGCACTCCAGCTGCACCTCCTTAGACATTTAAGCATGGTCCTTTAGCTCCACTTTAATTCTAGTTTGGCCTCCATTCTCTCACAAATTCCTGTAAACTTATCTTTCTCATATGATTTCCTGAAAGTAGAAAATTACACACAATGAATAGCATCTTATTCAAGAAATTATGTAAAGATAAATAATAGGAACTAATGCAAATCATGGTTTAATTGTACAAATTAAGCATAGAAATAAGGAGATTACGCCCACATAAATATATAACAAGTATACATTTTAAGGCGTTATCAGATACTTTGCTTCTACATCTTGGAAGGCTTGGCTCATGTAGTATACTAGTCTTTGTACCCTGTTTTCTTCTCTGATCAAGGCCAAGCTTATTATTGTTTGGGAAACTACTAGATACAGATAAATGTCCTTTCCTTTTACAGACGGGCTTAGGAATGGTAGCTTTGACAAGTACTCCTTTAAATTCTTGAAGGCAATTTCGCATTCCTTAGTCCACTCGAATGCTTGTTTAAGTGTTTTGAAGAATGGCAAGCACTTGTTTGTAGCGTTCGACAAAAACATGTAAAAAGCCGGGACCCATCCCGTTAGTCTCTGAACTTCCTTTAAAGTTTTGGGCGACGTCATTTCCAAGATAGCCTTCACTTTCTTAAGGCCTTGATTCCTTGGTGGGACACCATGAAACCAAGGAACTTTCCAAATAATACCCCAAAGATGCATTTTACTGGATTGAGCTTCATCTTGTGCTTTCAAAGTGTGTCAAAGGCTTCTTTTAGATTGTCCAGACGTTCCTTAGTCATCTTACTCTTGACAAGCTTGTCATCAATATAGACTTCTACGTTCCGCTTGATTTGTTTATTGAACATCTGGTTCACCAACTTCTAATATGTGGCCTTAGCATTCTTTAGTCTGAAAGGTATCACTTTATAGCAGTAGAGCCCTTGGCTTGTGACGAATGTTGTTTTCTCCTGGTTTTCTTCGCTCATGCAAATCTGGTTATACCCTAAAAAAGCATCCATAAATGTTAGTAGTTTGTGTCCTGCTGTTGAATCAACTAATTAGTCGATCCTTGGTAGGGCGAAGCTGTCTTTTATTTGGGCATGCATGGTTGAGGTCAGTGAAGTCAACACACATCCTCCACTTTTTGTTTGATATCTTCACCATGACAACATTTGCCACATTTATCATCCATTGAAATCTTCAAAATACAAGTAATCTTTAAAAAAAAAAAAAACTTTAAAAGTATTTATACTTTTCTAGTGCAAAAGCTAAAAGCAAAAAGTGGAGGGAATATGAGATTTTTGAAATTACTATTATAAATAATTATTCTAATGATAGTTTAGTTTGAATTGTGTTTTACTCGAGTACAAATGTGACCTAAAATATAGGTGTTTAAAATATATTATTTACTTATTTGATCATATTATTGGAAATTTTTTAATATATTGTGAGTAATAAGGGAGGGTATTTTGAAGCATTTAAAAAGTAGATAGTAAAAAATATATTTATTCTATTAAATGACTTTCTCCTCCATCCTTCTTCTTTACCAAAAATGAAATAGACTCCAAAAAAAAAATTTGAAAATAGATATTTCTATGATTTTTTTTGAGAAAGATATTTTCATGATTTAAATGTATAAAATCATCCCAAAGTGTAAGGGTACTTGCACTTTGCAGTTTGCATCCAAAACAATAAGTCTTACATTCATCGTCCTAATTGTAGTAAACTTTACAAATTTCACCCCATGTAGCCTAATTGACCGTCAATATTAACAAGCATGTACTTGTCACATGGTTATAAAATTTTAGTAAAATAACTAAAAGTAAAGGCCAAACGAAGAATTCAAATTTTTTTGGTCATGTGCAATGAAGTGAATTTGCAAAGCTTGTTACAACCGTGGTGGTGATTGCGAGTTTTTATAGTTTGAACTTTGAAGTGCAAAGTAGAAGTTCCTCGCAGTTTAGAGTTTTTTATTTTTATTTTTTATAATTAACCCTATTTTCGTTTAATATTTTCCCGCTTTCATATTCTCTAGAATTTTTACCAAATGCCTACAATTAAAAAAACAAAAAGCATATCTTCTTTTGGCTCACTTTTCTATTCGTACTACTTTTTTTTTTTTTTTTCCCCAATGTTCCCCAATCCCCTATCAATGAATCTTCATTTTTCTACTCCTGTATGCCCATCTCCCACTTTTTCTTCCTCCACTGCCACTACCAACGAATCACAACAAAATGGCCCTCCCAACACGTACTGAATTGAAACGTAGTCAAACACATTGAGGCACTAGAAACGGTTGGTATGCTCTATTGATTAACACATTTCTAGTCAATGTGCAGTGTTGCTGGAATATCTAGTCAAATCTCACTTATGAGGAAAAATTATCTAATAGGACAGTTTTATGAAATCTCATCCTCATGACGTATAAAACCACACATATTTCTATATATATATATATATATATATAAAAGCGTGAATGCGCTAAATTACTGTAGCTGCAGTGCTTTGGTTTCGTGAGCAACTTTTTTTTTTCCCAAGTTTTGAACAGTAACTACAGTGCCACTTGGCACTATAGCTACATAGCTACTTTTTTTTTTTTTTTAGTAATAGGTTTGTGTGTGTGTGTGTGTGTGTGTGTTTTTTTTTTTTTTTTTTTAATTATTTATGTAAGCTGGTATAAATATTGTTATATTAACGCAACAAATTTCACAATATTTTCACAATTATTGACGTGCGTGAATGTGCTAAAGTACTGTAACTACAGTGCTTTGTTTCGTGAGCCGCTTTTTTTTTCCCAAGTTTTGAACAGTAACTACAGTGCAAGTGGCATTGTAGCTACAAATTTTTTTTTTTTTAGTAACTGGTTTGTGTGTGTGTGTGTGTGTGTGTGTGTGTGTGTTTTTTCTTCCTTTTAAATATTTATATAAGTTGGTATATATATTGTTATACTGACACAACAAATTTCACAATTATTGACTTATCAATTTCTTACAAGTTGAAATAAAATAATAAAATATGAGACTGTGACCGATCACAACTAAAAATAAATGTTTTGAGAAAATGTTACAACACCTATGGTACAGTGCTTTTGGTTTATTCAACTGGCATGGTAGCTACAGTGCCCCCCCCCCC
>NW_027069693.1:206203-221778 GCF_002906115.3 Quercus suber | reverse complement strand
TTTTTTTTTTTTTTTTTTTCCTTTGAAATATTTATATGAGCTGGCATATATATTGTCATACTAACACAACAAATTTCACAATTATTAAGGTGTCAATTTCTTATAAGTCGAAATAAAATAATAAAATATGAGACTGTAACCAATCACAACTGAAAATAAATGTTTTGTGAAAATGTTATAATATTTATTGTGTGAATGTGTAAAAGTTACAGTACTTTTTGATTTGTTCAATATGTATTGTTCTTCACTTCATTGGCTTTTTATTTATTTATTTTTTCAATCATCGGTTTGTGCTTTTTTTATTTATTTAATATTTGTATGAGCTGGCATATAATTGTTATACTAACACAACAAATTTCATAATTATTGAGATGTCAATTTCTTATAAGTTGAAATAAAATAATAAAATATGAGACTGTGACCAACCACAATTGAAAATAAATTTTTTGTGAATATGTTGTAACACTTGTTGTTATCACAATATTTTCACAATTGTTGAGATCTCAGTTTCTTATAAATCAAATAAAAAATTGCTAAGTTCACAATATTTTCACATTAATTTCACAACAAATCATAGGTAAGCTACTATTGATGGATAAAAAATTGAAATTAGTCGTGGGTCCATTTTAAAATTAGTAACAACTTGCCATCTAGAATTTGTTATGAAAATATTATGGAGATAGCATTTCTATAAAATAAATAATAATATATCAAACCGCAACTTACCATGACTGAAAATAAAGGTATTGTGAAAATATTGTGACATTTTGTTGTGTTCCTAGACTTCTTTTTTGATTTAGTCAAATTTGGTGAGCAAAAATTCATTGTTTCGAGCACAATTTTCTTTTGTTGGTTTTTTGTTTGTTATTTTATTATTTTATTTTAATGCATAGTTTAAAGTGGTTGTCCCAATTAAAAACCAATAACAATTTACCACTTAGAATTTGTTGTGAAAATGTTGTGAATGTAGCATTACTCTAAAATGAAATTATAAAATATCATACCAGAGCCCACCATATGTCATAGTAAAATTGTAAAATTATAAAATTATAAAGTGGTTGTAGGTATTTAATTTGATGAAGAGTTTCAATTGTATCATATGTCATTATTTATTGTGAAAATTAAAATATTATGACAATATTTAAGCAAAACTTAATTATTTATTGTTAGAAGATGACGACATTTATTATCATTCTTAGTAGAATTTTTTTTGTGAGTAGGTACTTTCTTTAGTAAATACGTTCTAAGAAATGAAAAAATATTTTATATCTAATGATACCACATCATCCGTATCAAAATCCAATAAATAAAAGACATGTGTGTAAAAATAACTACCCACTAACATATGTCTTTCAATTGTTAGTGTGTTAGTTATTTTTTGTTGACATGTCTCGCACTTATTAGATTTTGATACAGCTGACATGGTGTTATTTGATACCAAATACCTTCTCCTAAGAAATTATCATGCTCAATAGATAGTCATATGTTAAATAACTATTCTAAATTTATATACATGGTTTGATACTACTTCAAAAAACAATTATATCTTAAATTTTCTCACTCAAGGGGCAGCACTTGCCTTGCACATGCAACCCTTACTAGTTATAAAAATAAAATGTCTTATGAAACTATCTCATAAAATAATTTTTGTATTACGAGAGAAGCTATGGTGTAATGGGCATATATAACTCCTTTCTTGTATAGGGATGAGTCTTACTTTTGTGGGATTCACAGGTCTTATGTTTGTGTAAATTCCACAGCGGAATCCGCCATTGTGAGAGAGAAGTAATGTTACACAATAATTTTTGCAACAATTTTTACAATAATTGAGTTGTCAAGCTTTTATTGATTCCTATCTTGTCTAACAATTAATATTATTTTTTAATTTACCATTAACCACTTGTCATTTTGATAGTTTTTGTGGAATTTTATGTTGTTGCGTGTGTGAATCAAGATGGCAATTTTGGCTCGCCCCACTTGGCTTACTCCTCCCTGCTTCACCTTGCGCTGGTTTTTCCCGCCCCGTAAAGTTTGTGGGGGCAGGGGGGCAGGGATAGGGCAAGATTTTAGCCCCGCACCACGGGGTGGGGATGGTTTTAGACTTTGTAGACCTACCCTGTCTTGCCCTACGTTGATAATGGTTAAATTGTAAATTTTTCATATCCTAAAGCCCTAATATTTAAACAAACATATCATCAGCTTATTTTTTTTCTACCCAACATAGCTCTCTGTCTCTTTTTTCTCTCTAGCAAGGTTGGAAATAAGGTACCAAATTTAACTTTTTCTTCTGTCTTTATTAGAAACAAATTTATATACTATTGAATTATTGATTTTGAATTATGAGAATTTTTTTTGGTGATATTGTCTTGTTAAATACTTTGATAATATTATTCAGTTTTTGCTAAAAATTAGTTTGATTAATGAGATTAATTTATTTATAATTTCAATATATTTTTATTAATAAAACATGTTTTATTAGTTGAACCAAAAAATTGAATAATAAATTTAAAAAAATAAAAATATATAAAAATAAGTTTGAAAAATTATAACATAAATATGTAAATTAAAAAAATGGGCATATGACAAAATTAAACTGGCAATTATAATTCAAAATCAATATTTCACAATAATAGAATAGTCTTTAGATAGGATAGGCGTCTTGGAAGTAGGTAGACAGATAGATAATTGCATTTAAACCTTTATACTTTTTCTTTTAGACAATATTTGTAAAGGTCCATTTTCAAAAAGTAGGGGGAAAATAAAAAAATGTATCAAATCAAAATAAAGCAATGGGAGAAAACAGTTCAAACTGAACAATCCAGCTTGCCTGGAAAATATTCCAAAGAGAAACTATAAAGCTTGACTTTGACTTGATTTGCCAGACGGACTATGTTAGATCGGATCTTTTACATGTTTGTTAGTTTTATTCTCGATAACCTATGTCGTGGCATGTTGAAACTTAAATTATGCTTTCAGGAGTTAGGAGAGATGAGCCAATCAAATGAATAATGCCGGGCTACTGTCAGACGTGAATTACGCGTACTTCTCTACTTATTATTCAACCAGCTCAGGTTTAGTGAAATTGGCTGGATCAAAAGACTAAGGAGAGCAACTCCTCTACACCCCACATATGATGTGACACTAATCCGTGTGATCCACGGGGATGTACTCACCCGTGTGATGCACGATAACGTATTTGAAAACAATGTAAAGTCGGATTATAACATTCGCATGTGTTTTGAGTTTAGTTTAGATCATTCTATAGTTATACCATATCTTCCGTATAAAGGTTAGAACTTGGTGGGATGACATCTGTTTTCCAACCTCTCCAGAATTGAGAATAGAACTGCCTACTCCTAACCACCTATTTCAGATTCAAAAATCGAGTATGAACTTGTTTTATCATATATTTGATATCAAAATTTATGCAGTGAATAATACGAAAGAATAACCATTAATCCACCCGCAATTTGTCAAACATCATTACAAATTCAATCATTTCATCCATAAATTTCAACAACAACCGAATTTAAGTTGTCAGTTGTAACTAGTGTGAAAACAAATAAAGGCATCAAAGGTGAGTTTCTTATCAAATATCACTATAGATTTACATCAAGTATTAGTATTAAGACAATATATCTTTGTACTAGTGATGGAAAAGTTGAACTATTCAAGATCAAGTCTCTTGTGTATGCCTTTTGCAAATGATATAGTTTTAGTGAATGAAACTAGACAAGTACTTAATATCAAGTTAGAAATTTGAAAAGATGCTTTAGAATCTAAATGCTCTAGGTTAAATAGGACCTAAACAAATATACTTTAGAATCTAAGGACTAAAACAAAGATGAAGGGTTTGTGAGACTTTATTGTTAAGATATACCAAAAGGCAAGAGCTTTTAATATCTTGGATCAATAATTTACAAAGATTGAGAGATTGAAGAAGATGTAAATCATAGGATAAGAGTGTGGTTGATGAAATGGAGAAGTGCACAGTAGACAACATATTAAGTTAACCAAAAAAAATTTATAAGCCTGCTATGAGACAATTATACATTATGGTATTGAATGTTAAGTTGTTAAGAGGCACCGTATTCATGAAATGAGTATAACTGAATTGAGAATACTAATATGGATAAGTGGAAATACAAGGAAAGATAGGCTTCGAAAAGAGAATGTTCACTTAAAAAAAGGACGGTCCATATTGATGAAAAAATGAAGGAGTCACTAAGATGGTTTTCTCAAGTGCAAAATGGTTTTTTTTTTTTTTTTGATAAACTTTAGTATATTTCAAAGTCAAACTGAAAGTAACAAAACCTGGGCATCTTCCTTACAAACTGAAGCCACTCTGGCTAGAAGATTGTCCAAACACAAACAAAAAGGAAATAAAGGACTCTAGTGCATACTTTGCTGCTTCATGAGCAGTAGCATTTCCACTTCTTTTTACCCAAAAAAACAAACTTGAATCAAAAGATTTTGCCAAAAACAAAATGTCAAACACTAGAGAGGACATAGCCCATTGGGGGCAACCCATGCACTCTAGGATAGCATCAATAATGATTTTTAAGTCACTTTCCACAATGATAACCCTCTAGTTTTCACCTCTGGCTAGGTGCAGAGCCCATAAAATAGCTCCAGTTTCAGCTGCAATTGGTGATCTCTTTGGCAGAATCTTGGATCATGCCTTCAGTACAGTTCCATGTTCATTTCTGGCAACAACCACTAAAATTGAGTTATTTTGAGTGATAGCCGCATCCACATTGAGCTTGGTAAATCCCAAAGGAGGTGGGGACCATTGGATCCTTGGTTGTGCCATAATAGGGGCTTGAGGTTTAGAAAACACTATAGGACATTCTTTAAACTTTGCCCCGATTCTACCAATGGATGCCTAAGTTTGAAGTAGGATTCACTAGTTGTACTGTAAATCCTACTAAAGGGATTGTTGAAAATGTGGATGAAGAAGATGAATTGGTGGAGTCTAAGTTTGAAAAGATGGATGAACAAGGTGATATCCACACAGCCTATGCAAAGTTATACAAGGTCTCAGAAAAGTATGAGAAGTTGTATAGGTTGGCCACCAAGAAACTTAGTAAAGTAGAACTTGAACAAAAAGAAATTTCCACTAAGTTTGATGAAGCAAATCAAAACATTGGAGCACTGAGATTTGAGAATAAATTCTTGGTTGAGAAGACCAAGAAGCTTGAGGCAGAACTGTTTGAAGTCAGAGCCCAGTTGGAAAGGACTTTAAGTGCAAAGCTCGATGAGATGCTCAGTCTTGAGAAATATGCTTTCGATCGAACCAATTTAGGGTATGATTTCTCTTCTCCTAGTATTGCTTTTGCTAGTACTACTGTTTTTGTTCTTCCTGCCAATAATGTTGAAACTGAGAACAATGATGTTAAGAATGAATTAGCTAGTGAGAATGTAGGCAATGGTAAATCTATCTTAGAAGCACCCTCAAGCTTGATAAAAAAGAGATTAAGAACTCTAGGGCTAAGAAGGTAAATACCCAAAAGCCCATATAGAAAAAGCAGCATTTCTGTCATCATTGTGGCGCAGCAAGACATACTCAACCTAATTGCTATAAGTGGTTAGCCACTCAACAGAGCAATAGTATGATCGCATCGGGAAACCATAATCGGTTTCCATCCTCCTTTGCTCATCTTGGAGATCTTCTCAAAGCCCTTATGTTCCTTTCGAACTTGAACGGTTTTAATTCTTCCCCCTCACCGCCGGATCAAGGATTCGCTAAATGGAAAGGTTCTTCCAAGGTGTGGAAGAAAAAGGGCTCCAAGTGATTCTATCACTTTTTCTTTCTCTCTTCGATTCTTGTTTATGTTTTTGCATTATTTATGTGTTTTGTTTTACTGTTTTGAGTTAGTTTAGTTTTATGCATTGCTTTGTTTAACTTGTTTTTGTTTGTTTTCTTTTTTGTTTTGGTTTATTTTGTTTTTCATATAATTTTTTTTTTTGAAAAATCAGAAAAATACAAAAAGTGTGACTGTGTACCTTGGATGGCTATTGAAACAAAGTTTTCTAAACTTTGTATCTTTTGTAACTTAAATGAGCATCTCTATGCAAAACTAAGCAAGTAAGTTTTGTGGCTCGTGTTTGTGATGAGTAAGATTAGGTAATCTCTTGTACTTAATACTCATATAACTCTTTTTGACGGGAAGGACTAGAAAATCCTAAAAGAAAGGCATAATCTCACCACTGTTGCCCGCCGATCATGAAATGACATCTGTATGCTTCGGCATAGCAAAAGTGCAATGTTAAAAGCTTAACATCATTAGGTATTTTTTTTTCTCTCTCTTATATGCCCATGCATGATATGCTTATTAAAAGAAAAATATGCAAAGAAAAAATAAAAGCAAAAAGATCAAAATGCTTTATATATGATTTCAAGCTTGTATTCTAAGAGATGTGAGAGTTATAGGATGTACCTTGAAAGTGATAGTCCCAATCAAATAGTTATGATTGTGTGTGAGTTAAAATGATTTTTTCATATCTCAAATTGTCATAATATGTAGACATCTATGCAATCTTGCAATATTTTTCACACATAACATGCAATATTCTTTGCTACTTTTAATACATGTGCAGGTATAATATGATTTGGCCATCACAAGGAATACTTGTGTAAATGTATGCTCACTAAACTGTCTTACTTGTTTTTGAAATATAAAATTGGTTAGACTTGTTTTGTGTGTATGTGTGTGTTTTGGATCTCTGTGCTTAACATTTTTCTTGATTGAGAGATGTTTTTGAGAGCTTAAAATATTGTTTGGATATTTGATTGAGTAGAATGCTTGATTGCATTCATATTTGTGTTTTTTTCTTCCTTAAAAAACTGTTTTTAAGCAATATCGATAGTTTCTTGATAGCTCTCGACAGATAAGCTATCTATTGAGACCCTTTAGCTTCTTTTTATCGCATTCTTGATAGCTCTCAATAGTTATTTCGATCCATCGGGAAACCTTCTGGATGCTTGATAGCAACCTCGATCCATCGAGAATCTTTGCTGTGGACACCTCTCGTTAGATCCTCGATAGCTAAAAGGCGCGTTTTAAACCTCTATAGCTCTTGATTTATTGAGGTTTATGAAGTTTCTATATATATGATTCTCGCGATTTCTGTTTACTTCTCCTCGATCTCTCTCGATAGTTTGTGACCTCTCAACTTCCCAAACTTCTCTCTTTCACTCAAATTCACTTTCCTACTCAATTTTCAGTCTCTAGATCTGCTTCTCTCTCTGGTATGATTCTTTCTCATCCTTCAATCATGCATTTCATATCTTTTGACCAAACTTTTGGGGTTTTTGGAAAGTTTTGAGACTTTTCAAAATCAATGAAGTTTTTGCTAAATTTTTGGGATGGGTTTTGTATATTTGATCCTAAATGATCATGCATTGCATTACATGTGCATTATAACAATGTTTCATGCATTTTAGATGTGTGTTTACTTTGTTGCTATGTTGTGTTGTGGTAGGATTGAATTGGGCTGAGCCCATGATGCATTTATATTTGCATGTCACAAGTTCATGCATTTTCATGCATACATACCTTCAATTCTTTATATTTTGATATATTGTCTTGTTGGTGCTTTTTTGATTGTCTCTCTCTCACCCCTTCTCTCTTTCTTGCGTTAGTTTACTCTATGACACCTAAACGCAAATCCACTCCATCCTGAAACCCTCTTCATTCTAGGGCATCTTCTTCTTCTCCTTCTGACCCCGCTCCATCTCACGTACGATTCTGTGATGAGAAGGCCCAGTTAGACTTTTCGGAGAAATTTTCACTATGCGGCATTCATTCGGAACGCCAAGTCGTTCTGTCAGATTTTTCTGACACTGACCCACCCACTGTCATCTATAGTAAGGGTTGGGAGTCACATGCTTTTCCATGATCATATAGGAGTTTTACTCCAAATATGCACGGAATTGACACTTTTGTACCTCATTTCTTCTCTTGCGTTTGAGGTACGCGCATTGTAGTTACTCTGGAGATTGTCTCTGAGGTACTACACATTCCTAAGGTAGCGCATCCTGACTACCCTAGCTGTGAGCGTTTGAGGACAGTGTCCAAAGACGAACTCTCGTCTCTCTTTTGTGAGACACCTTCTTCTTGGGGTGATTGTCAAAACACCCCTTACTTAGGCTTTGCAAAAGGTCCGAGATTCCTTAACATGGTGATGACATTCTTTATCCATTGTCTCACTATAACACTATCACAGAGCCCCGTGCTCAATTTTTGTTATCCCTCTTAGAGGATATCTCTATCGACTTCCCTTCTCACTTTATTCTATTCCTTATAGATGTCTATAGGGGTACGATGACTTGTGATATGCTTATTTTTCCTTCAGCTATCACATGGATCTTTTGCCATTTTTCTGTCTCTTTTCCCGTGTCCCCTAATTTCTTGGTTATGAGTGCCATAAATAAGGCTACCGTCAGATGGAGTGAGGCTCAGCGTCGACCAAGGCAGCCACAGACAAAGACAACTACTCTTCCTGCTTCTACCACTCCATCCACCTCTGCTCTTTCATCTTTTGTAGGTGGAGTGACACTTGAGGCCATCATGGCATAGCTTGTGTGCATGGATGCTCGCCTTGACACTCTTAGTGATAAGTTATGTCAGGTGAACACCCGTGTTGGTCATATCGCATGACGACAGGCTATCATGGGTGGTTTCATTGTGGCCTCCTTTCCTTTTCCCGTGGCATCTAAGGACGATGACGATGGCGATGACGATGACTCCGACGACGATGATGCTGATGAGGATGATGGTGCTAGCTCGCCTAGTGATGATGAAATGCCTACTTGATGTACTTGCCCATTGTCACTCGTGATAAAAAGGGAAAGTAGTTTTGAGATGAGAGTAGTCATACTCATAGGGGGAGGGTTAGTATAGGAGATTTTGTTGTAGGGGGAGTAGTATATGAGGGATGTGGTAAGGATTTTTGTATCTTTTCTTTTCTTTCTATTTTAGATACATTATCTCTCGTACATTGGTCTTGTGACCATTTGCCATACATTGTACTTATATTTGATTTATATATATATATATATATATTGGTGTATGTTATTTCACCTATCTCTCCAAGTGTTGTTTCTTTTCTCTCTTTATATACATATTTCTTATTTATTGTATACAATCTATTATTTCTGTTTCACGCTAAGATGTCTTGATGAGTTTTGTTTAAAGTGTTTCAGAAATACAAGTTGTCAAAGTCTACTTGCCATAAACTCTCTTCTTGCAAATTTTTTCAAGAGTTTGTGTTAGGATAGATTTTATTGTATTCAACAAGTGAGTATAAGTTGAGTAATTTATGACTTTTCTCATATGTTTATTTGTTTGTTGTGGTTTTGTCATGGATTGCTAAAGGGGAAATTTGTTAGGACATATGTGATTCAATATTAGGAACATATGTTAATATTTTATGTAATTGGTTAATCCTTTGACAAAATGCACTTTACTTGTAATTGGGTAGATCTAGGATTTGTTTAATACTTCAAGGAATGAGGTTTCAAATTCAAGTGTTAAAGCCATGCAAGTCTGCCCAAGAATCAAGTGAGAAAGTGCTGGATTTTAAAACTCAACAACTAGCATCTATCGAGGTTTAAAAGTTGTTTCAACTTGTGGCTCGATAGCTAACTCGATAGATGGCTATCTATTGAAGTTTATGAAACTCAATTTTTCAAAGCTGTTTTTCATCCAATCTGTGATTATGTGTTTAAGCCTTCATTTCTCAAAACCCTAAACATATACAATGATTATTTTAAAGGCCGTAAAAGGTTGTACAGTTGCACGAGTGTGAAGCAAAGTTTTGCTCATGCAAATTGTGACCGGAGACAAAATTTGCCATAGTTTATCTTTCTATTAAAGAAGTTGCTGTGTTTGTACACCTTAGAGTTTTGTGACAAAGGAGTTTCGTGATCTTTATCGTGTGATAAACTGAAGAACTTTGTAGCCAACATATCTCTCAAGTTGGTGATCAGGTCTCGTACTGGAATCTGCACATCTATTGGTTGGTCACATACTGGGAGCCGTGCATTGAAAATAAGAGATTGTCATTACAGAATAAGTCCAATTGAGAATTGGAGTAAGGGTTCAATTGTAAGTTGATATAAGGTACTGAGATTCCTTTACTTGTAACCGTTTATTTTGGTAATAGTGGATTCTCGGGAGCAATGACCTTAAAATCACCCGGTAGAGTTTTTGCCGTGTAGATTTTCCCCATTCGTAAACAAAACACCGTGTCAATTTAATTTCCGCTGCACTTTAGTTAATTGGTGATTTGTTTGTGCTACTACGCATTTTGCATATTAAATTGATTAATTAATAAACTTGGCTATTTAATTAATTAATTCATCACAAAGGGTCAATACATTCTTGGCCTATCACAGAGCATTGTATTTTTGTTCCTACTTTCAATAAGAAAGTGGGATATGAAATCCTACAAATTCACTTTCATTCCATTGGACTCGGTGAAAGAACTGCCTAAGGAAATTGTGATCATATGTCTCAGATCATTAGAGGACCAAAGAATCAACTTAATCTAAGTTATAAGCACCTAATCTAAAAAGTATCAGGTTGTTCTTAACCAAACAGAAGCAATACACAAAAACAGCATTAAAAAAATTCAGAGAAATGTGCATACCTGAAAATGGAGGCAGACATTTGATAATGATGTTCGAACATGAAATTATGATGACTTTGACTTGACTTGACCTGACCTTGTGTCACTAACTTGACTAGATCTTGTGTAAAGTTCGATTGGATCTTTTTGTTACCTTCATCCTCAATAACCCATCTCATGCCAGGTAGAGTCTTAAATTATGCTTCAGGTGAGCTGAAAAAACCCAGCACAAATCTCCTTTAGTTGAACATTAGAGGGCTGGGCTTATATCCAGTTGGCAAATGCACCAGACATGCATCCATCTCTGCAAGTGTGATGCGTCCAGCGCCAGCTTGCATCTAGACACAAATTAACAGAACAACTATTAGTAGTCTCATATCTTCATACCCCACCATCAATGAGGATGGGTCGTGTTTCCCACAGCCACAAGATGGCAGACTGCATTTCCTTCTCCACCCTCACCACGCCAAGAGAGGAGGGAAAAAAAAAAAAAAAAAAAATTAAGGGTGGCATTAAATGGTACAGATTGTGAAGCAGATACAGGCATATCATACTCCAAATGCATTTCCTACGTTAAGTCTTGAATAAATTCTGAAATGACAGTATGCACATTCACATCAAACTAAAGTCCCAATCTGAGCCAAGATTCAGAGCGGTCTTTTTTGGTTCATTCTCTTCAATAAGACCATGATTTGAAATTATATGAATTCCCCTTCATTCTATTGTGCTAAGTGAAGGAACTGCATAAGAATCCTATTTTGATCCATTCTCAAAATCCAAGATTCCTCATGAACAAAATTTGCATGCAATTTATGAGTTTAAACATGCAAGGCACCAGCAAAAGTAGATCAAAGGATAATAAACTTA
Organism: Quercus suber; assembly: GCF_002906115.3. Classification (NCBI taxonomy): domain Eukaryota; kingdom Viridiplantae; phylum Streptophyta; class Magnoliopsida; order Fagales; family Fagaceae; genus Quercus; species Quercus suber. Next base: position 210,276 of record NW_027069693.1, on the reverse strand, counting down.
AAAAAGAAAAAGAAAAAGAGAGACACTTAATAGAAGCCAGTTCTAATAAGAGGACAATCTCATTCCCCTTGTTTGATAGAATTATACACTTATATAAAATAAAATAATAAATAAATAAATAAACTCGTTATAATATTCTGCTATGGATAAAGGAAATCTTCTGAACTATGGTTACATTAAAAGGCATTTGTGTTTTTATTTTATTTCCGTTTTTCCTATAGCAAACAAGATAATGAAGACAATCTGCTTTGCTTTGTCATTTCCTTCTGGCGTATTAATGCAAGGAGCCCAAGTAAAATCATCCATTTTCTTCTGGGTTTTATTTTTAAATTTGACTTTACCGTTGTTGAGAATCATGAGGGATTTTTTTTATTAATTAATTTCCTTATTGATATACTCCTTGAAAGCCCTTTTAAAAAGGCTCTAGTAAACATAGAAGACAGAATATTGAGTATTGAAATTCCATATTGGAATTTTTCCAATTACTGGGTATTGATTCTTAGCAACGTAGGTGCTGTTTCTAAGTTTTTAGCTTGGTGCTGAATCATAAGGGCCTATCCTTTATTTTTTGTTCAATTTTCTTCCTTATATTCAATTCTATCTCCCAGTCCTATCCCCTCCTGATCTGGACCTGCTCCAACTAACATGAAGCCCTGATGGCTCATGCATTAAAGAGTTCAAGGAAAAACAAAATCAAATACCAGAAGGTTGAAGAATTGTGGTTTAATTTCAATATAAGGCCTTCTGGGAACCTTTCATAGGCTACTTTAGTTATTATTGACTCTTATTAGTATTAAATTCCTTTAGGTTAGAAAGTTCTTAGTTCAGTTTTAATTAAGTTCTACTGAATTAAGGCAATCTTGTAAATTCAAAATCTTTTGTCCTTGGATGTGCAAAAGGCCATGAGATTTTGTTTTGGGTCATTTTTCTATTTGATTTAGTAGTTCTTAAGTACTTTTTTCTTTGTTATTAGTAGTCTTAATTTGACTAGAAATAACTTATTTAGAGTCCTAGTCCTTCTAGGAAAGAATTTGGCAATAACTTGTATTTTTTTTTTTTTGGGTAAGTATTTGGCAATAATGATGTAGGACAACCACACACAACAATAGAACAAGAAGATAAACCCTAGGAGTCAACACCTAAAGGTTGCTTGGAGTTAGCACCAAGCAAAACTGAAGTCGGCACCAGTGAAAAGAAAACACATGTTTTTAATAATTCTCAAAAGTTGTCTTACAATAATCAGAAAAGTGCTTAAATAGCTAACAATAAAAGTGCATAAAGAAACCTTAATTATTAAATGCTCGGGCTTGCTTAATCTCAAACCCAATAACTAATAGGCTCAATCCATAAGCTAACAATAAAAGTGCATGAAGAAACCCTAATTATTACATGCTTGGGCTTGCTTAATCTCAAGCCCAATAACAAATAGGCTCCATCCATAAGGCCACAGATTAGGCCGTCTTCTTTTTGCTCTTCCTTCTATATGTGCGTGTAATTGGGGGCTTGTACCTCGTGTCTGCACCAAATAACTTATATAAAGGCTTAATTGAACTCAATAACATTTATAGCGAGATTGATTTTAATAAAATTCATCAACTTAATAAAATACAAAAGGTGTTAAATGCACATAGAATTCTTGAATTTAAATCAAACCTGTTGTGTTACCTTAAAGGTTCTGTTTTACCTGATTTGGGAGGAGGAGGGTGGGGGGGAGAGGGAGAAGAAAAGGCAAACGCCCTTTATATAGGGCTAAACATGCCCCGGTAATAATTAAGGGAAAAGGCCTAGCATGTGATTGTCTTCTCCTGCCAAGTATATTGCTTGGGAAAACCAAGGTGTGATTGCCTTGTGTTTATCTTTCTTTATTTCTTAACACCAAATAGCCATCAAACATATTCAAAATCCAATCTTTTTATTACCTGAACCTACCTAAACCCTTAAGCATCAACACTTATTCAAGAACCTTTCAAGATCTGATAAAAAAAGTCTAATTTAACATTGAACTACTAAAGATCCTACATCACTTGAACATATCTTAATGGATGTAAGTAGCAACACTTGGTCAACCTTCATTAGTAGAATTAAAGAACAAGCTTCTTAGATAGTGAATCAGAAATCATATGATTATTGTTGGGAGAATCATAGGGAGAAGTAAATCAAACATCTGTTATGATTGTTGAACTTCTCAAATTCCTCAAGGGAGATGTGTAAAAGGACTCTTCTTTTTGTTTTGATATCCCAGCTACATGCTAGGTTGCAATCAAAGCAAAATGAAACCAATTATTTAATAAGGGATTCACCTGTGTTGGCAATTACCACAAAGTAATATGTTTATTGTCCCAAACATAGAAAGAGATAGAACCATTACATATGCTTGACTTCCTAGCTTACCACTCAAAGGTTGCAGAAAATCACTTTAAAGCCCATATCAATATATGCCTTGCTTGGTTTGATTAAACAAGGATGGTTAGTGTATGCTGATTTAGCTTATCAAGGCAAGTAGGACCTTAACCAACCGATATATTCTTTTGATATACCTTACACCTTGAATTTTAGAATTTGGGAATAGTTATAATACATCCTGAACGTGACATTTACAATGTAGCAGAAACATATAGGGAAGAATGTGCAGCATTCATGAATCATATCTAAAAATTCACCTATGAGTGGTGTGGGGAAGATGTAATCACTAGGCATATGGTGCAGGTGATGATATTTCTTCTTCAATATAATGTACAAGAATTATGCAAATTGCTGTATCTGCTTCTTCTTTCCCCATAGGTTGCTATGGTACAACTTTCACTGTATCACATAAGGTTTCTGCTTGCTGGTGGCTAGAGAACATAACCAAAAGGTAGGGGAGCCAAGACCAAGATAATTATCCCTTTCAGCAAGTGACCTTCTTATGTTGTCCCCATGCAAAGATCATGGAATCAAGCTAAAAGGCTCTTTCAACTTAGCAAGTTATTTATACACTCACTAGCTTTTAGTCACATATACCTATAGAAATTATTTTGGCTTCCATAAACTAATTCTGCATCAAGCTTGATATTAAATGTCAACAACTTGCCCTGCAGTGTACAGACCACTCGTCAAGAAGACAGAACCATATCCACATAAGTAAAGCACCAGAGTTTTTTTCTTATTGGTTGTCCTTCATGTCCTACTGTCTTTCATGCTACTCCTCTTAATTCCAATTCAATCCTAAGAACTTTGGAACCTCATAGTTTCTAAAATGTCAAAGTGACCATGGTAACAGCAACATGACATCATGAAAGCAAAGCACAGTTTCTTAGGAATCTCATGAGATCAAATGCCTCAAAAGACTAAGTAGCAAATCATCCTGCAGAACACAATGCAAAAACTAATAATATTTAGCATCCTAAACTACTTTAACTGAACACATTTGGTTGGCTGATGAATAGGATGTTAATACAAAAACTCAAGCATATAATGCCATATTCCCGATCCTCAAATTTCTTTATTTCCACAATATGCATTACAGCAACAAAAAACTTTGTTCACAAAAATCTCATAGACTCGAGAGCAGCAAATAACACACATAAGGAGATGGTGAGCAAAGTCTCAAAATACCCAATGCCAAAAATAAAAAAACCAAAAAAAGAAAAAGAAATTATGTACCAGTTTGAGACGAAGTAGCCGCTGCAGATTCATTCAACAGAAACAAACTCACATCGAGTGTAGCCTTGTGAGCGTAAACCACCAATCGAATCCAACATCGTGATCTTAATTCGACCTTCGCGGATTTGACTTTTCCAGAGGCTGGGCACCCATGTAAATGTAATTAAGTTTTACCCAGAAAGTGGGTTCAGACGGTTAACTACGGGCTCGTCCCGCCGATGATGATCGCCACCGTAAACATTTTCGTCATTTCGCTGGTTGTTGGGTTAAAGAAAAAGCAAGAACTCATACTTCTCCGTAACTCTATCAAAGTAAATTACTAATAAATAAATAAGATTTCGTTGTTTGGTATTGGAATTTGGAAAGCGTTTTAATCTTTTTCTTTTTTTTGTTTCTTTCAAAAAAAAAAATTGAAAAAAAAATCTTACTTT